>NW_027468774.1:41011233-41016233 GCF_046254945.1 Alosa pseudoharengus
ACTATCCCTCATACACACACACACACACACACACACACACTGACACACACAATTTGCAGGCAAAGCCTGTCTAGGTCGGGACCTGCTGCATCAGTTGCTATGGAAACCCTTGTAATGGTGAGAATGTGCAATTTCAAACTCCTTTGTCTCTCTCTTCCCAATTTTTCTCTCTCTCTCTTGTGAGCATACACACACACACACTCTCTCTAACACACAAACACACACTAAGCGCTTTCAGACATACGTGTAAGACCGGAGGTTCTGCCGATGTTAAACAGTGGGGCCGTATATCTGAACGACATAACCGGTCATATGGAAGTCCGAATTTAGCCGGTTGTTCTACTACTCCCCCCCCCTAGTATTTCCTCCGGACATTATGTAAATGTGCTGTGTCTGAACGGGGAGTAGAACATGCGGTTAAAATTCACACCTAGTGAGAGGGCGTGTTGGTGACGTTTCTTTCGTGCGTCCATGTGGTTAGATCTGACTTAAATGCCAGTGTTATGATAGAGTGGCATAATGCTGTCCAGAAAATCTCCGACCTGGAAAGATGCAGACATCACGGAGCTACTGTCCATGAGGGCATACAACATTTTGATAGAACACATGAAGGGAACGGCAAGAGACGTTGTAGCCTACAACTGCATGGCAAGGCCAAACGAATTCAAAAGACTGAATCACCATAAGCAGAAGGCGCTGAAAAGGCAGTAGCCTACAGCGACGTCGTTGACGACAATAACAGGAGTATTTAATAAATTGTTAGCCAACACGGTTTTCTGTTCATTATTATTATATAATTTATTAAATACTCCTGTTATTGTCGTCAACGACGTCGCTATAGGCTACTGCCTATCTAACCACCAGATCTAACCACATGGACGCACGAAAGAAACGTCACCAACACGCCCTCTCACTAGGTGTGATTTTAACTGCATGTTCTACTCCTCCTTCAGACACAGCACATTTACATAATGTTCGGAGGAAATACTAGGGGGGGAGTAGTATAAACACCGGGTGAATTCGGACTTCCATATGACCGGTTATGTCGTTCAGATATACGGCCCCACCGTTTAACATCGGCAGAACCTCCGGTCTTACACGTATGTCTGAAAGGGCTTTCTCTCTCTCTCTCTCTCTCTCTCACACACACACACACACACACACTCTCACACTTTCTCTCTCTCTCTCTCTCTCTCTGTCTCTCTCTGTCTCTCTCACATACACACACACACACACACCCACACACACACACACACACACACACACACACACACACACACATTTGTTGTGTCTCTGTGGTGTGCATCTGCTGCTCTCCTCAGCTGGAAAGCCGAGTGGCAACTCTCTGGAGCTCCGTCTGCCAAACTCAGACAGATAACAGAGAGCCAGAGAGAGGGGATGGGGAGATAGAGAGCAATTCACAGAGAAATAGAGAACAGTGAGAAAGAGTGAGAAGGAGAGAGAAAGAGAGAGAGGATAAGGAGAGAGAGAGGGAGAGCGAGAGAGAGGGGGGGAGTGAGGGGATTGAGGAGAGAAAGATAGGATAAGGAGAGACAAGAGAGTGAGAGAGAGTCTGGGAGGGACTAGGAGGGAAGGAGAGAGAGAGGGAAAGCGAGAGAGACAGAGAGAGAGGGAGAGAGAGGGAGAGGGAGAGGAAGAGATAGGCATCTGGCGTCCGTGAATGGGGCCAGAGTGGCCTGTCACGACTGTCACTGCCTCTCCAGTTCGCCTTCTTCCCCAACACCAGCCCCCTAACTGTGCTGATCTGGGATCAGACGAGACATGCCACCTCACCTCCTTCCCCAACACCAGCCCCCTAATTGTGCTGATCTGGGATCAGACGAGACATGCCACCTCACCTTCTCCCCAACACCAGCCCCCTAACTGTGCTGATCTGGGATCAGACGAGACATGCCACCTCACCTCCTCCCCACAGCAGCTCTGTAGAGCCTACTGATCCTAAATCATTTTTAGCATTAAGAGAGGAGGAGGCCTGAGCGGCAACTGCACCTCCCCCTCCTCTTTCTCTCTCTTCCTTCTCTGCCTCGCTCTCCTTCTCTTGCTCTCTTTCTCAATCCCTATCTCGCTCTCTCTCTCTCTCTCTCCATCTCACCATCCCCCAGTTCCTAATTATGTCCCACGGAAGGCAGTGGTTCTGCTGTCACATGCTGCTGAGGTGGCCGTGCTTGTTAAATCTCGCTTCATTCTCTCTCTCTCTCTCACACACACACACACACACACACACACACACACACACACACACACACACACACACACACACACACAAGAGATTGGGGGCGCCTTATCTATATAAAGAGAACTCTAGAGAGAAAGAGAGAGAGAGCAAAACAGAGAATCAGAGGGAGGGAGGGAGAGAGAGAGAGAGAGAGGGAGAGAGAAGGAGGGAGAGAGACAGAGAGAAGAGGGAGTGAGACAGAAATACAGTGGAAAGGGAAAATGAGGGTGAGGATGAAAGGAGAGCAAGCGAGTGATCAGAGAGTATGAGGAGGGTAAGAAAGATGAAGAGTGAGGAGCATGAGAAAGGGATCATAGAAGACTGCAGGGAAAAGAAGAAAAGCAAAGTGGGTGAGAGATGTGGAGATAGCAGAGGGTACAGGAGAGAACCAGAGGGAAAGGAGGAGAGAGAGTGATACAGAAAAGAAAGAGAGAAGGGCAAAGAAAAGAGTGGGATGAGGAGGAGGAGGGCGAGAGAGGACGAGAGATGAGAGCGATGGAGACAGACTGAACAGAAGAGACTAGAAAAGAAAAGAGGGGGAAAGAAGAAAGACAGAGAGGAAGGGGTGAATGAACTGGAGAGAAGGAGAGACGGAGAGAGAGAGAGAGAGGACAGAGCGAGCGGCGGCAGGCCAGTAATGGCCCTCGTCTCCAGCGCAATCGAATTCTCGACGCTCTGTCGCACAGGGGACGCTAATTGACAGGCAACCACTTAAGTCTTAATTTTCTTTTAAGATTGCGGCGCGCAGAGAGAGAGAGAGAGAGACAGAGAGAGGGGAAAAGAGGGAGAGAGAATGGGAAGGAGGCAGTGGTGGTGGTGGGGTTGGAGGTGGGGGTGTGTGGGGGGAGACGAGCGGGGAATCGTAATGAGTAGGAAGGTGTCGGAGCCAGCCTATTAAACCTGATCTCTGCTCCATTCCCCCAGAAGACACCGGCGACGGCCTGCGGTAATGGGGCTGCCAGGGGGACGACGACCGCTCACTGCCCAGCCGCAGTGCCCTCCACATGGGCCTGTCAGGTGTGCTGGGGGGCTAGGGTCAGCGGTGTGTACGTGTGTGTGTGTGTGTGTGTGTGTGTGTGTGTGTGTGTGTGTGTATGTGTGTGTGTGTGTGTGAGAGAGAGAGAGATACGGTATATCGAGGGAGCAATTGTGAGTTAAATATATTTTCTGTAGGCAGGATACAGTATGTATTGTACATGTACATACATGTTGTGTAAGTTAAAATATGTAGGCCTACTGTACATGTTGTGTAAGTTACAATATGTACTGTGTGTGTGTATGTGTACACGTTTGTGTGTGTGTGTATGTACGTATGTGTGTGTGTGTGTGTGTGTGTGGTTGTGTGTACAGAGAAAATAAACAAAGACGGAAAAAGCTATTTTAACTTGCCTTGCAGAATAACTCATATCAATGGGTCTGCCTGATGAAGGCCTTCTTCAAATAAGGGCCTCAGCTGTCCTCAGTATCGACATTTGGTGTGGAGAACCGCAAGGGTCAGCACTGCTTCTGTGCATGTGCAGTATTTGTGTGTGTGTGTGTGTGTGTGTGTGTGTGTGTGTGTGTGAGAGAGAGAGAGAGAGAGAGAGAGAGACAGAGAGAGAGACAGAGAGAGAGGGTGTGTGGGTGGGCTTGAGGTTGTGGTTATGACTGAGTGTGGTTAAATTGCACTTTCTATTATTCAGTTGCCTGGTTTTCTGAGCCTGTTAACATACACATGCACATGCATGCACACACACATTGCCTCTTTCACAATCATGTGTACAAATATACAGGTAATCACACACAAACACAAGTGTAGTGATCACAATGCATGCAGAAACAGGAGGGCCCTATGCCCCTTATCTAAAGAGCTAACAATTATGTCCATTGTACAATAATTGAAAAGTGTATTGTGTTCACACTGATTTGGGTTTTATAACTCAATTTTGAGTTATTCTATCACAGTTTGTCTGCCAGAGGCTTTTAACCAAATGGAGTTACAGTGCAGGAAAGGTTTAAATTTAATCAGTATGCTTATTTCTTCAGTGACTAGCCAGCAAAGCTTCAGGGAGTTCACTGTGGCCATGGCCAACCAAGGGTTTCCCTTCAGTCAGTAACGATAAACTTGAGTTGGTGAGTGTTGCTTGAATTATTGCGTCTTCCCCTTTAAATTGAATTCCCACTTCCAACCCCCTCCCGTGCTTTTTTTCCCTCCGCGAAATGTGGTGGCGAATGGGCGAACGGTCTTAAGGCTGTGAGGGCTTCAAATCACGAACAGCGCCGCTCGCCCCCTAGTGTCTGAAGCGCTTAACTTCATGCGCGCCAGAGAAATAGTCTGGAATCCAGAGCCGTGATTCACCGGCGCAGCTGGGGAGAGGGAGTGGAGCGCAGCGCGGTTGAGAGAGAGAGAGAGAGAGAGACAGCAAACGCGGAGGAGCCGTCTCGTGCTAACGAGGTCACAACAGTGTAGTGTCATCCAATCTCAAATAAATTAAAAATGCAAATGTTGAAATAAAGCTCAATCACCTACTGAGAAATTATACCATAATTTCGCCAATTAATTGGTGCGTCGCTCATATCATTCTCTCTCTCTCTTTTCTTGATTCATTTGAGCTGTCATTTCTCAATGACAGGCAAAGCAGCAATTTACTATGTCATTGACAGCAGAGCACATTTCGATGAAAGAGAAGAGGCTTTTGTCATTGTGACTATGCGCTGTGTGTGTGTGTGTGTGTGTGTGTGTGCGTGTGTGTGTGTGTGTATGCTCTGATTTGAGAGACTGAAA
>NW_027468774.1:41023733-41028733 GCF_046254945.1 Alosa pseudoharengus
CAACTTTGAAAAATCGTTTTTTGAAGATTGTGACTTTGCTCCAGGTTGAGGTTCAAATGGACCCCCCCCCCCCTTTTTTTTTGGTGTGTGTGTGTGTGGGGGGGGGGTCCATTTGAACCTCAACCTGGAGCAAAGTCATAGGACGCCCCTTAAAACAACACTCAGTGCCTCTCAAGATCTGAATAAAAATTGTGGGTTTTCTTGAAAAGTAACAAATACAAAACAGTTTATAATACATAAAAGCATCTCTTAACTTAGAAACTAAAGGGAAAAAAATACCCAAACGCGGGCAAGTGATCAGTTCTCAGCCGATTCGATCCAGTCAGCCCTGTCCAGAGTGACAGCGGGATTTAGAGACTCCGCCACCTGACACGTGGGGATATGGTCAGTGGTTAAGCCAGTTAATGGCGGCCCATTAGGTGTGCCATTGATTGGCTCATCAGTTGGATTCCCGGGCTGTGGTCCTGAGAGAGGCACCGAGATTGGACATCTTCATCTGGCATCGCTAGTCGAACCAAACAAGGTCACTGTGTCACTCTACCGTAATGGCCAAAGCTGAGCCGTCAACACCAGACCACAGGGCCGTCCATTCCTCCAATTTCACAACCCTCAGACGACAGTAATACAGAATACCTTGTGTGTATTACTGTATACGTATAAAGTATAAATGTGTAATATAGAATAACTCATGTGTATTACTGTAAGTGCATTTCTTTCATCAATTTAAGATGCTGCATAATGGCTGTTCCACCATTAAACGTCCATTCTATTCCACTACTCCCCACTGTGTCCTGTATATTTACAGTCATATTTTATGAAGACCGTTTATTAATCATTACGTACATAGCAACTGTTGACACTTCATGTACTGTAAACATGATACTATGAACATAAAAACAACTGGCCTGTGGATTTAATTGTTTATACTAGGAAAGAGACAGAAAGGAGAAAAGAGATATAAGGATTAAAGATGAGCAACAAACATAAAACAACAAACATTACGTGTTTGTGGTAACACATTAGATGGCACAACAGTGATTAAACACTAGGTTCCACTTCAGGAGTGAACCTCCCTGTAGAAGTTAACAGATGGGCTTTTATTAAAGTTAAAGCATGTTATCAGTGTATTTGTGGTAGGGTGTGTAAGCAAACACAGCATGTGTGTGTGTATCTGAGTATTCTTACAGTATGTGTGTGTGTGGTTGTGTGTGTGTGTGTGTGTGTGTGTGTGTGCGCGTTTGTCTGAGTATTCTTATCTCAAGCATTATACACCAAAACACAACTCTCAAAATTTAGTTAAATTCAAGTGAGCTTTATTAGCATGACAAATATTTTTTTGCATTGCCAAAACAGAACATTTAAAATAAGGTTTATGCTTAGAATACACACACACACACACACACACACACACACACACACACACACACTCTCCTGTGTTATTTTAGTGCTGCTGCGCTTTAAAGGTGCATTAAGCTTTTATGTTTATGGGCCGGTCGAGGCCCTGGCAGCAAATCCTCAAGCGTTTAGTGTCTCCATGGGCTATAATCACCTCGTGAGCGGCCACAGGTTTATTATGACTGCCCTTACAATGACTTATCCCTGGACCAGCTACCACTCTCCCCCACTGTACTGCAAACACGCCTACCTCCTCCTGCTCAAGTGTTTTTCCTACAGTAGAAACTATTACTACTACTAACACTACAAGGTCAGTGACCATATTTCCAGAGCTAGCAGATGCTACTGCCTCTGTTGGCACTTGCTGGAGAGCTGCAGGTTACTAATGTAGACAGCACTTAGAGGAGTGGTAGAGGAGAGGAGGTGCTAGTGACACATTGATGGTGATATACTCATTGGTGCAATGCAATTATGAGACCTTACATAAACCACTAGCCTGGCCCCACCCGCCTAATATCTCCTCTCATTTCCATCTCACTGAGTCTACTAGTCTGGCTCCTCTCAGTGTGTTTACGTTTCCCTCAGCCACTAGGATGGCGGGGCAAATCAGCGATGAGAAGGGATGACATTAGTTTCAAAATAGAAAGTGGCTTCGGTAATCGGTAGTAGCAACGCCTGCAAACATAAAAAATGCATTTGGAAGTACATGTCAATTTATACGCAAAGGTAAGCAGTCTCCTGACTGCTGATGCGGCTTATTATCAGTTGAGGTTAGGTGAAGTAGGAAGTAACGTTAGGAATCCCTGATCAATGTGATTGGTTAGGCTGGACCAATAAGTTAACACAAAGTTTACAACCATTACAGTTGCAATACAATTACATTTTCCAGTGGAGAGTAACCAGTCTTTCTTCAGGAAGTGAAACGAAGTGAGTCTGGTGAAACCAAGCTAATAAACTACATCTTTATAATTATGTCACATATTCACTGATGTTAACCAAGTGAGGGCATAACAATGTAGTTTATAGTAGTTTAAGTATTTTATACTCCAGTTACCAGGAGTATGTACTTAAACATTTTATAGGCTATGGACCCTCCTGTGAAATAAAGATGGAACTGAATTGAATTATAAGAGGGGTTGTATATTTGGCATCAGCCTTAACGTTTCAGGCAGCCAGTTCTTGAGGCTGGTGGCTGTTCTGACGTCAAGTGAATTTTATACCATAGAAATGAGATTCAGCGTACGATTCAGCGCTGTCTTTTTTTTTCTCTCTCTCTTTCTTTCTCTCTCTCTCTCTCTCTCACACACGCACACACACACACACACACACACACACATTCAAACACATCTGCTCACACCCCATTGCCAGGTATAATCACGTCCAGTTTGACTTCTGAATTATGATCCATTAGGTCTGTTGGGCTCTCTCAGTCCCCCCACCCTTAACCTCCCTCCCCTCCCCTCACCCCCACCTCCGTACAGCCCTCTGCCTTTCCTTCGTTGATCAGAGTGTGAACGGTTGGGGGGAAAAAAAGAAATAAGAAGAACGACCTTTAATGAAGAATTAGACGGGAGCTCCTCTGAATCCATCAGCCCCCGTCAGACACCTTAACCGAATGATGAATACTATCCTTTTTACTCGCCGATAAAAGGGACTATCAGCTACGATGTAAAACTGTCGAAGTTTAATTATGTTTTCAGTGGCAAAGCGAGAGGTTCTGTCAGACTCTGCTCCCGTCACAGGCGTCAGATCCGCGTCGGGGAACGTTTGAACTGTGTGCAGAACGGGGCTCTGATGACTGGAGGATGAGGAGCTAAACTTGGGTTTGAACACACACACACACACACACACACACACACACACACACACACACACACACACTCATAATACCACACCCACAGATGCACACACACACACACATATACTGTACATCACACTCACACACACACACACACACACACACACACACACACACACACACACACACACACAAAATGCATGCCACTAGAGCATAAAAGGCTTTTCTAACTGACAGCAAGAGACAGGCCCAAACAGCTTAGTGGTGGATAAGTCATGTTGAAGCCTGATCTCACACCAGAAGAGAGCCACTCAGTGGTTTCAGCGTTTCAGCTTTGGACAGTTGCACTGGACTTTGAGCCAAGCAGCCAAGTGATCCGAGAAAATACGGCGAGAGGTTCAAGAACTACTCTGACTGAACAACTGCCCTCAGTGTGGAAATAATGATAGTATGGGTGTGGATGCGTGTGTGTGTAGACATGGCTGTTAACAGTGTATCAAGTGATTTAAAGGAAAATTCCGGTTTTTAGCACTTTAAGGCCCTTTTCTGGTTTGTTTTGGATGAACTAGAGTGGTGGAAATTTTGACGATTGGTCCTGTCGACTTTTCTGACTCGTTTTGAATCGCCTTTGACTTCTCAGGGTGGCCGGCAATGGGCATACTGTAGTAGGCTACTCAAACATGTCCTAAAACAACCCTTAACGTTCGTTTTCAAAACTGTGCAACTCACCGAGTGGTTAGTGGAGTTCGTTGACTATTAAAAGCAAATATATCGACGCAATATATGATTTCCAGCCGTCTTTTTTGCTAGGCCTATTGTGGAACTATTTATTCAGACACCGTGTATAAACTTCCGCTCAATATTTGAACCTGAAGCATAGACGGTGGCGCAGTAATATCAACGTGCAATGAGTCTTCCAACAGAAATCAATGGGATTTTACAAAATGGCAAATAAAACACGACAGAAACTGTATTTCGCTACGCTACTTGTTTTGGAACATCAACGAACACCACTAACCACTCGGTGAGTTGCACAGTTTTGAAAACGAACGTTAAGGGTTGTTTTAGGACAGGTTTTAGGTATGTTTGAGTAGCCTACTACAGTATACCCATTGCCAGCCACCCTGAGAAGTCAAAGGCGATTCAAAACGAGTCAGAAAAGTTGAGACAGGACCAATCGTCAAAATTTCGGTGTCCACCACTCTAGTTCATCCAAACCAGAAAAGGGCCTTAAAGTGCTAAAAACTGGAATTTTCCTTTAAGTGTGTGTAAGTGTGTGTGTGTGTGTGTGTGTGTGTGTGTGTGTGTGTGTGTGTTGGCTCTGTTGGACTATGGACCTGGCACAAGGTAGTCTGCTAAAGGAAGAAGTCAACACATGCAGGGAATTACAGACCTATTTATTGTGTTTTTATGGGTGAATTTGTATCTATCCATATGTGAAGTTTTGTGGATTGATGTGTGCATGAGTGTGTACACCTGAATTTTAGTGTGGATTGTGTGCTTGTGTAAGTTTAGGTCTGTATGCATGTGTGTGCACATCTCTGTGTGTATCTACATGTGCATGTGTGTGTGTGTGTGTGTGTGTGTGTGTGTGAGTGTGCGTGTGTATTTGTCTATGTGCATCCGTACATCTGTCTCAGCAGATCAGGATATAATGAAGTCTCAGAGCTCCCGGTCAGAAGCTTCCTCAGCTGGTGCAGACAGTAGTCACACACTGCTGGTACGGAGTTCTGCGCTCTGCTTTGGATCACGCTAATTTTAGCCCAACTAGGTCGATGAAGTCATCCCCCCCACACATTACGCCCCC
>NW_027468774.1:41033733-41056233 GCF_046254945.1 Alosa pseudoharengus
CTGTTTTATAGGGTTATTTTTTATATAAAATATTATTATTATTATTATTATATATTTATTTTTAAGTGGAACTCTTAGTTTGTCAAGGCTGATTTAGAATATGTGCCTGTTCTACAAAGCCTGTTCTAACAGTCTTGTATATTGTAAGAAATTGTGCATATTGCATTAATTTAAATTGTGCATGTTGCATTCATTTAAATTGTGCATGTTGCATTCATTTAAATTGTGCATGTTGCGTTCATTTATATGAAATATTCCTTGAACAGCGTGAGCTTGTGTTATCTATTAGCATGCCTGGTCTACTGAGTATGTGTGTGAGTGAGAGGCAGGCAAACACAAAGGATCCTCCTCTGAGTGCATTTGTATTTGTGTGTGTGTGTGTGTGTGTGTGTATGTGTGTGTGTGTGTGTGTGTGTATGTGTGTGTGTGTGTGTGTGTGTGTGTGTGTGTGTGTGTGTGTGTGTGTTCAGTATATTTGCGTACGTATCAAGGCAGTGAATGCTCCAGAATTTTCCAGCGAGAAATTCTCTGTGGGGTAAACACCAGGCCACGTGCTGTAGGTCAAAGAGTTCACGTGGAGTAATGTGCATATCCAAGATGGCTGACTGTCCTCATATCTCTCCTTTTCACCACCGAGCACACTTGATGGTGCCGTTTAACATCTCTCCCTCTCTCTCTCTCTTACTCTGACCTGAAGCAGGCCTGTTGAAAGCTGTAAGGCAGAGACTCCATTTACCGATAGTTAGATTACACTCACCAGGGCCAAAACTCGGTTGACATCACTCAGGGGTCCTGCTGGTCCAGCGAACGAAAACAAAACGGCTGTCCACGAATAAGCCTGCAGCATTTTTCTCCACTGTACAACCCCTCCCCCCCGACCCACACTCCACTACAGGCCCCCACCTCCTTCCAAGCCCAGAAGCTCAGAGTCAAGGGGCTGCCCCCCCCCCCCCTCCGACAAACACACACACACACACCCCGCCTCCTATGAGCCCCCCCCCCCCCCAAACCGCCTCCTATGAGCTTACAGTATGGGCTTCCTGCCACCCTCACGTCACATATCTCAGAGAGCTGCGAATCGCAGCATGGGGAGTGTGTCTCTACGGAGACAGTGAAAATGGGTCAGGTGTGATGGAACGCTGCGTGGGAGAGAGAGGGAGAGAGAAAGAGAGAGACAGAAAGAAAGAGAGAGACAGAAAGAGAGAGAGAGACAGAAAGAGAGAGAGAGAGAGAGAGAGAGAGAGAGAGAGAGAGAGAGAGAGAGAGAGAGAGAGAGAGAGAGAGAGAGAGTGTGTGCATTGCTGGTGCAGAGAGTCACGGACACAACAGGAAGTAGGCATGGACAACATGCCCTCCAGTGAGGGTCAAGGTGCAGTCTCTTCAAATATGTGAACCGTGTCAACAAAACAAAATGGAGTAGTTTTGCTGCATCACAGTGACATGATTCTGAGATCTAAAGAAGGTCTTGATGTACATTGACTTTTGTGTTTTTTGCACATTGTGTCTAAAGCACATTGTGTCTACCTGGGGTATGAAATGCGCTATATAAATAAATTGCCTTGCCTTGCCTTTTGAATGTCAGCCATTTTAAATGAGGATGTTTTAGATGTTTTAGACTGCTGAGGCCCTATATGGGGAACCCATCTGTTCAAAAGAAATCATCCCCATCACCTCTAGCCTCTTTCAAATTATGAAACCATGTTCAACATTTTCAAACAAGCCTCTGAGTTCCCACAGGTCACTGTGCATGCTCAAGTTTGATATATTGAGTCATTAAACTCCAGCATATTTGGATTCTTACATCCATACTATAAGGCTATCGGACCGAACTCTGCTGCTCTAGTGCTCAAGCAACAGACCAGACAGAACCAGTCTAGCATCACTGCAACTTAAACCCGCTGTGGCACTCTATCACTGTGGCAGAATTGTACTTTACAATAACACCAAACTGACTATACATCATCTCAATCATTACCTCACTACCTCCCAAACAAGTCAATAATAGAAAAAAACAATATTAATATGCATTGATGGTGCACTGTATGCTTACTAGTTCACTCACTGTTCAATAACATGTGACATCAAGCAATATAAGACACATTAGCTGTCTATGGCAGTCAATTATAGTGTTCAGCAGCTGGGTCATAGGAAATAAGGCTCTGCCCATCACCATGATTTACCAAAATTGATTAACACCGAGTATCACCATGGACATGGACATTTGGTGGAACCTCAGTGGAGTGAAAAGGAACCCTTGGGAAGATGGGTAGATGTCTGCTCTCTAATATGATCACACACACACACACACACACACACAGAGAGAGAGACATGAGCTGCTTTCAGACATGTCCTCCGCAGTTTATGGGGATCTTTTTCAAACGGATGTCCGACCCTTTGGGTGATTCAGATATGATGCTTATATGCGGATATTATGTGTGAATGACACCTACTCACATGGACAGAATCTCTGTGTGGTTGAACAGGTTGAACGTGGTTGAACACGCACATGAACAGAATCTTCGCATGTTCTTCGCTTTGTACAGACATGAGCTCATTTACATAATATCCGTCGGAAACACTAGGAGGGGAGTAGTGTAAGAGCCGACTAAGTTCCAAAAGTTGGAGTCCCAAATGTCCGGCTATGTTGTTCAGATATACGGCCCAACAGCTTGATATGCGCAGAACATGTGGACTTACACCTATGTCTGAAAGCAGCTATGGACACACAACATGCATGGCACATGCACAAACACATCCATGCACATATATACATAAAAAATAGGCATGGATTGCACGCACACACACACACACACACACACACACACATCCACACACACACACACACACAAACACGTATGCACAAGCACACACACACACGCATAAATCATACACATACCCACACACACACATATCAGGAACACACCCCATTCTACTGAGGGCACTGTTCCCAAATCAACATCATGGCACTAATTAAGCCATCTGTCAACACTAGCTGCCCACGTAACTCTCCTCATTTGTCTTGAATGCATGAAACAGACAAGAGAGAAAGAAAAATAATGTGTGAGCCTTTCACACTGAGGTGACAACAGCAAAACTGAATGGCATCTCTTCCCTCTGGCCCAGCTGAGTGTGTGTGTGTGTGTGTGTGTGTGTGTGTGTGTGTGTGTGTTTACATGTGACTGGCATGCATGTGTGTGTATGTGAGAGAGTGAGTGTGTGTGCATGTGTGTGTGCATGTGTGTGTGTGTGTGCATGTGTGCGTGTGTGCCTGTGTGTGTGCGTGTGTGTGTGTGTGTGTGTGTGTGTGTGTGTGTGTGTGTGTGTGTGTGTGTCGGCGCCCACGTACACAAACACACCTCGGTCGGCCTTTTGTTCCTTCCTCTCCCCGTTCACCTGAGGAGTTGGCTCTGGACGCACCGCCACCGCTCAGATCCCTGTGTGTAACCAGGGCGCGTCTCATTCAAGAGGCGGGGGGAAAAATCATTCCTGTTTTCTTAAATCTCAAGTTTGTTTTCTCTTGGTTATTCACCCCCCCCCCACCGCAGCCATGTGCTTTCCTTCATTCACAACATGTCTTTCAACTGTCAGATAATAATAGGCTGGAAGAGCTCGTTGACCTCCTGCAAAGTGAAGCTGTGGAGAATGAAAGGTGGAGAATTGAGGCTAAGTCGGTGCTGACTAGTCCAAGTCGGCACTGTTAGATCAGCCCCGCTGGTGCCAATCAAAAGGTCTCGCTGGAGTGACACCTGTAATTACCGCTACTGTAGAGAGGGACTTACGAAAGCGCGGCGCTGAAAGGACAGAGCCATTATTTGAGCAGGATTGGCCACTAATAACAGCCTATGGGGGTAATGCCATAGTTTACATAAGGCATTTCCATAACGCCTACAGCTCTGCCATTGTCAGGGCCATTTGTCATTGTTCATTTGTTAAAGTATGTCATATAAGACTGAAAAGCTTCAGGAAGGGAAAAAAAACTTTTTTTCCAGTTTTCATTTATACAGTGCGCATGCAGAAACAAATTCCACCGAATATTCTACATAGCACTCTGCAAGACACTGTGGGCAAAATCTCTGGAAATTCTAGTGCAATTATGAGAAAATATAATGTGAGTTCATGTTACGACTTCAGGGTAAATTATACGGTTAACTCACACCAAACATAGTACAGTTTTCAGTTAGACTTGTAGTGAGAGGAACATGCAACTAATCCATCAAAGCAATGAAAGGTTCTTTTAAGCTCTCACTTACGCTTGCTTGTCATGTCTTCACAGACTAGTCACATCTTAACACTACATTTACATATATGGTTTTTACACATCAGTTTCTATCTCCCTTGCCAGTTACATTGACTGTGAGCTAATATCTTAATAGACTTGTTACCATCTGCTGAGCTGCTGTTAATATTGATTGTTTAGTATTAGCAGTCAGTACAAGACAAATACACACATTCACACCAGCACTCTTTATCATTAATAAAGGGCTAATGCCTTTTTCAGTGAGCAAATGACTTATGCACGACAAGCCCTCAGTCATTTATATGACTTTTGATATCTTGCGGAGTGCATGTCATCTGCCGTGAGCATGGTGAAATGATAGTGTCAACTTGCTGTAGATCAAAGCTCGAGATGCATTTCACATGTGTGAGTCACTACCAGGGTATTCCATCAACATCATGGTGTTTAACCACTCTCTCTCTCTCTCTCTCTTACACACACACACACACACACACACACACACACACACACACACACACACACACACACACACACACACTCTCACACACACACACAGACACACACACACACACACACACACACACACACACACACACACACACACACACACACACCTACAGACCCTCCCTGACTTATGGGCCTAGTACCGTATTTTCCAGACTATTTTTTTTCATAGTTTGGCTGGCCCTGCGACTTATAGTCAGGTGCGACTTATATATAAAATATATAATTGAACATGTTTTTAAATGTTAATTCATATTAACGGACATGAACCCTACATGAAACATTACTGTCTAGCCGCGAGAGAGCGCTCTCAAATGCACAAGTTCTGTGCACTTTCAGTCAGAGATTAGTGGTTGCGCTATGCCTGAAACAAACGTGCATACCTAAATCCTCAAATTATGCCCAGGATTCTGTTTGGGCCTCAGATTTGGACAAATAAAGGCCAGTAATAATTTTGTTTCTATTTAACTTATAAAAGAGCTCTTCTTAATATTTTATATTGTAGGTTGGTTTAATATTGCTGCCAATGAAAAGTTATTGTCTTACACCATGAGTCTCCAACACGTTGCTCTCAAGCTACCAGTTGCATGCCGCCCCCTTCTGAGCTTGCCAGAGGCTGAAGCAGTAATCTACATTTAAACACAATTGTTGCTGCCAGGCATCAGCCTACAAATTTTATAAAAGAGTAAATCATGCATAATTAAAAAAAGTTTATAATAAGGTTTCCATTTCAGCACAACACACGTTCCATGAATGAATGAAAGCGGATGCCTTATCTCGCAATAAGCGGATGGAGATCCCAACACCCTTTTATACATGAAACTTAATAGTGAACCATCAAATACCCCATAGATTTCAGTGGTCATCAGTCCCGATATTTAGCAGTAAAATCAAACAGTAAGCCATGCCCCAAATAAAGGTGCTGTGCTTTGCGCAGCCTAAATAAAAAGACAGCAGCGATAATTTGAAGATTTACGATAGTCTTTCGCCTAAACATTCCTCACCCGTTATCTAGACATGCATGAAAACATTCATTGGAAAACAAAACTCACTGCCATGTAGGATAATATTTGATCGCTGTTTTGCTACTAATTATCTTTCACATACTGAATACACACACTAGAAAGTGAAAGTAGGCCTACTATGCGCTCCGTGTCTGAATCTGTCCGCAATCGATTATAACGTTCCTCAAATGGAGAAGACATCCATGTTCTCTTGCGTTATAGGCTGTCGCTTCTTCCTTCGGCTTGCCTCTTGCCACTATTCACTCCTTCGTCTTCATTAACATTCCCTGTAGAATTCTCAATATTTTTGGCCTCTATGTGTCCAGTTACATCTGTCTGTTCTTGGTCTTGGATTTTGTGAAATAAATTTCTAAATATCACCTGCTTACTGCAACTTTGGTCTGCACGTCCTATTAAAACTGGTCTGTGCAGTCTTTTTAAAACGCATCTTTTTCTCTCTCGTGGGCATTTAATCTGCTGCCGGCTTGTCACTCCACATTGCCCAAAATGCTTGATTGCATTGTATTCTCCACATTTTAGCTAAATTTTGGTGTACCACATGCCATTTTCTTTCAGTAAATCTTTTGCTTTAGGCCTATCCGGCCCTCTTCTTGGCTGCCTTCACTCCTTCTTCGTCTTCATTAACATTAATCTTTTTGGGCTCAATAGTCCAGTTACATTGTCTCTGTTTTTGGATTTTGTGAAATACATTTCTAAATAAATGTGACTTATAGTCCAGTGCGACTTATATATGTTTTTTTTCCTGTTCATGACGCATTTTTTGACTAATGCGACTTTTACTCCGGAGCGACTTATAGTCCGGAAAATACGGTACTAACCAAACCCCAAGAGCACACAGGCTGTATCAGAGAATAAAACATTACACATTTTGGTTGTTTTCACTTGTTTATCCAAATTTGGGAATGGTATTGTACAGGACATCAACTATCTATGTATCTAACATCTGTAATTCAGACACTTTCAATGTGTATTGCAGGCAAAACCTAAATGAATAATGTGCACAGTAAACTGCAGGTGACTCACAAAAACATTGCCCATTGTGTAAAAGGATTGACCCAGATATTCTTGACCTTTCAAGTGAATGGCATTCTTACACATGTCTGAATAAATAACTTTAATCTCAGTGTAGTCTGGTCTGATCTCTTTGTAAATGCCACGCTTTGTCAAACCCACACAAGCAGCAGTGTCATGGAGAGGGTGAGGCAACAATCTGGGAAACGATGCCATTTGGTCTTTTATGACTTCGCAAGTATAAGCTATTTGTCTTGGGGTTTGTCACCAAGCTGTGAACCAGAGTTTATGTTACAGTTCTAGATTTGTGTGTGTGTGTGTGTTTGTGTGTGTGTGTATGTGTGTGTTTGTGTGTGTGTTTGTGTGTGTGTTTGTGTGTGGGAGGGGTTGTTGAAATGGGGTATTTTGTAAAAGAGGTGATGTGACAGTCATATTCCACCTCATGATCCAAGAGTAGATTTTGGCAGGTTGGAGTGAGAGTGATGATAAATGTCTTTTATTGGATTGCAACAGTCTGATCACTTGAAGAGAAGTTCTGCATCGCTTAATGTCACTGTTAACATTGTAACTGGGTTCGGAACTGATCCGGTTTAGATCTTGGGCCACAGACGGGTGTAAACAGGTCCGGAATCAATGACTGTCTCAACTATAATACTGTAGAATAGAATTGAATTGAAGCCAAGCATTATTGAGTGAATGGGGGAGAACTGTTTTTTTAACATTTTTTTGTCTGCGTGCTTTTTGAAGGCACAGTATCTGGGTTATCATTTTGCTAAAATCCATGAACTCCAATGAAAATGCAATAATGCAAGAAGCTTTTAGTGAACAACTGTCCCTTTCAGAGCATAGTGGACGCGTGCATCATTGCATCCCATTACTTGAATGCATCATTTGAATTTTTACCGCACTTCTCATTCCCACAACTCATACACTTGTCAGATATCCTGCTGTCTGTCTGGTCAGAGAAGGTTTGGTCAGTGAAGCCCGGGGAGACGTGTTGATGTGTCCATGGTGGCTTGCGGATTCCCCTCACTCAAACACACACACACACACACACACACACATGATGCCTAGGAGACCACACGAGTTCCCATGTAGCGAGAGAACGGTCGTGGCCTTGTACCATTAATCACTAGAACTTAGACACACTCATCCGGTCTGCTTTTTATGGACATACAGACATACAGTAGCTCAGACGCTCTCACCCACATCATCTCTCACCCACATCATCATCTCCATCTCCTAACTGCTTCTGTACAGTACTATTACATCTCTATACTCTCACTCTCTCTCTCTCTTGCTCCACTCATACACCTGATCTGATGATCTGATATTCAGGTGTCTGGATAGAGGAGGTTTGGTCATCTAAGGCACGCTCTGTTTTACATACAGTAGCAAACACAAGCTTACCCATTTCATCAGGGAGCAGGTGAAGGGACCACTACTCACCCTGATGTCAGATCAGGTCAGCACTGCCACTGTGGAAATATAGAAAAATATAGAAAAAAAAGAAAAATAAATAAGATATATATATATATTCAAGAGGATAAAAAAGAGAAAAGGAGGAGTGTTTGCCAAAAACATGGGAATGTCTGGGAAACTGTCTCCGGAGCTAAATTTAACCTGCCTGTGGTATGAGATTCTCTCTGTCTCCCTCTCTCTCTCTCCAGAGCATTCATCTTTTTCATGTCTTTAGTGTTGCTATGAGTATCTCTCTCTCCCTCTCTCTGGCACTATCTGTCTTCTTCATGCCTTGGTGTTACTATCATTTTTTTTCTCTCTGTCTTGATTTCTCTCT
The DNA here is from genome assembly GCF_046254945.1 of Alosa pseudoharengus. Taxonomy (NCBI): domain Eukaryota; kingdom Metazoa; phylum Chordata; class Actinopteri; order Clupeiformes; family Clupeidae; genus Alosa; species Alosa pseudoharengus. The sequence continues at coordinate 41,042,309 of NW_027468774.1, forward strand.
CTCTGTCTCTCTCTCTCTCGCTCTGTCTCTCTTCTCATTCTGTGTCTGTGTCTCTCTCTCTCCTTCTATCCATCTTCCTAGTCTTGTTTATTGTAACCTGGGGGCTGTAACTCTGGCCTAGCTGACAGGTCTTCTCTGAAGCTGTTTGTGGGGGACTTCTCGTGCTCCTCCTCCTCTCCCTCTTCACTTGGTTTGTGGCTCATGGACTGTGACACTTTGTCCCACACTGCCCCTAGTGGGCGTTTCTAAAATCTCAAGCCGCTTCCTAAATCAGCCGCCACTGGTGTAAATCACACCTGACTTTAACACAGCAGCTGTTAAATAAGAACCTAAGTATGGTTTAAATATGTTGGTCAAATGATCGGCATAAGACCCTTGAGAAACCATGAAGAATTATACTTTATTTGGAGTATAAATACTCTCCTCTTGGACCTTGAGTATTGTTAGATAAATCTGACAGAAACGGGTCCAGAATCAGCTCATAGGCATTGAGACAGATGACAATGTCCAGTTTTATCCCACTCTCAGAGCCACAGTTCCCATAGTTCTCGAGGCCAATGCAACTACATGACACTGTGGCCAAAAGAGCTCAGACAGGACACATTCCCCCTGTCTGACTGTCTGAGCCGTGACAATAATTAATTAAGGGCTTCTGCAAGGGCTTTTTAAAGTGCCATTTTTGACTATGGGTCCTAAATGACACTTTATTGATTATATGGCAACCACTAACAGCTCTGGAGCATAGTTGGTTAATGGCTTGGAGGCAAAACATGTATCTTGCGAAAGAGATATGAGATGGTCGGTGATTAAATAATTGGCCAAATATTTGTTCAGTGTATGAGTGCCGATCTGTTTTGTTGATGTTTGGTGTTTCTTTTTGCCCTTGAGACTTGAGAAGTTCATTTATAAACTCAAAGACGTGTGCTAAGCACTTTTGCTATTTATGTGAGTTGTGTGTGTCAGGTGGGATGAAGAAGCCATTAAGAGTCTGCCTTAAGGAGTGTTATTACTTTTAAAGAGACACACAGGTAAGGTACATAGTGAGCATACGTATGTGTCTGGGAGTATTTTTATGTTGTCTGTGTTTCAATGCCTGTGGGTATGTATGGGTGTGTCTGTGAGTGTGAGTTGGTAAATATGTGTGAGTGTGTGTGTTTGTGTGCATGCATCCATGTGTGTATGTGTGTGTGTGTGTCCGTGCATCCATGTGTGTGTGTGTCTGTGGATCCATGTGTGTGTGAGTGTGTGTTTGTGTCTGAGTATGTCTAGGTGTGCCTCTACCTAGCAAATATCCCTGGTGAGGTGCTCCGTGGCCCGCTCCCTCAGTCTGAGCTGTCTGCCCGCGGCGACGGGGTCCTTTCCAGGGAAACGCGACACGTGGTGGAGCCCCCGAGACGAATGATGACTTTGGGAACTGGGAGACGTTTGTTTATGCAGTCGGACATAATTCATTTCAGGGCTAATCAAGCTGCTGATAAGGCTGAAGAATGGGAACAGAACACGCTGATGGTATCGCGCCAGTCGAGTGTTTGCCCAAAGCAATGTCGGAGGAAAAAGAGAGACAGAAAAAGAAAGAAAGAAAGAAAGGAGAGCAAGAAGAAAAGAAGAGGGTGTGTCGGCTGGCTCGCCATATCTGCTCTGAGGTAAGGGTCCTCCTCAGAGCAGAGAAAATAAACAGGCACTTTAAGGGGGAAGGTGGAGGTGACCTCTTAAGGTGCAGTTATCAGACCACAAACGTGATACTCCTCTGCCTGTTGAACTTCAGCCATGACCATGAAATGGGTCTTGTGAGTGTGGGTCTGTTGAAGGAGGGAGGGGAGCCATGTCCATAATGTGTGCATTAGCTTAAGAGGGATTTACTGTCACATGTAAACAGCCTGTGTTCACTTGTTCAAACCCTTTACTGTAGATAAACACATTCATATATGGATATTCTGTTCAAGGTCACACATACAGTATGGGCATGTGTGTACATGACAATGTACCCAATATTCTAAACATGCACAGCCTACCATGCATAAATCATAGTACATAGTATACACAGATACATAAGAGGTTGTACTGCTACACACACACCCCCACACACATAAAATGTAATTCTACTTCCCCCAAACAGCAATTACACCCACACACAATATGGCACTGACAAACATGTGCACACACACACACACACACACAAAACTCACACAAACCTCAGTGGTGGCCCCGTGCCCATTAAAATGCCACCCAGAGTCCTGGCAGGGTGCCTCAGCAAAGATAAAAAGGTATTTAACCAGCGGAGGCCATTAATTGATGGCAGTCATTACGCACGTCTTCTAATACACCATTTCCCCCCTATTTAAACAAAAAAACCAACTGATTAATTAAAAAAAAGACAAACAGAAAAAAGAGCAGGCGGAGGTGAGCGCTACTTTGGGGAGCTGGGGAGGGGTGGCTGGCGTTGTGGGAGAGAAATTGAGTTGGTTTAACTTGGGATGACACCGGTCATTATTCAGCATTGGTGTTATGCTTTAGATAAGAGGATTGAGGAAGCAGGAGTTTGCACACGTTCTTACCTGCGCTCTCTCTCTCTCTCTCTCTACTTAAGTATGGAGATTAGGACACAGGCGCTGCACCGCTGTCTGACCTGACCCCAGTCTCTCTCTCTTTCTCTCTCTCTCACCCCCGTGGTCAAGTGGCATCTCCGGCGTTTCATCCTTCCTGTCCATGCCATCCAGTAACACTGATAAGGGCCTGTCAAACACGTTCACACATGGTCACACACACTCATACTGGACATGATGCCTCAACTGCTCACCGAACGCCGGCGGTTGTATTAATTTGTTTGTGTAAATGTGTGTGTGTGTGTGTTCAGTGTATGTGTGTATATTTTGTGTGTGACAATGTGTTTGGAAAATTGTGTGTGTGTGTGTGTGTGTGTATGCGCGTGCGTATTCATATGTGCACACACACATGTTGTAAAACCACTTATTCAGCTTATCATCTAAGCCTACTCACTATTTTTCATGCCTCTATGAGCAGCATGCCTTTATGGCAGTAATGGCTGATTTATTTACAAGTACACACTACTACTGAGATAAAACAAGATAAAACCAATAAATTATAGTTTCAAAACAACATTGCTAACACTAAACAAAAGGCTGAGATAGTTACAGTGCAACAGGAGACAACATGTTTCATACACAAAGCATTTGATGCTTTATCAACAAATCAGTTTTAACAGCCAGTTCAGCTCAGGAAGAAATAATATCATTAAAGTCTTAAAACATTAGCACTGCAGCCTTCAGTATTTTCAAAGAATTCCATTAATGTGTGTAACTTTTTTGTGTACTGTTAGTATTTACCTCATTTTCAATAGTCTCTGGCAGTGAAGCGGTTAACCACTAAAATGAATAGGGATGCCCGGTGGTCTTGCACGCTGCACTGCGCCCTTCTGGCCAGAGGTAGGAACTGTGCCTCAACACAAGCAGTTGCCGCCTCTGTAGTTCCTGCCTCATAGGCTTAGCGATTCCCAACAACCAATGGTAAGTGCCAGTGTTGTGTGTGTGACGGATGGGCAGTCGAATCTGGATCTAATTGGAAGTCTTCCAGGAAGCTCGGTAGTGGAGGTTTCATATGTGACTTCTGTGCAAGAGATCATTTTTATTTATAGTTGGGCTCTGACTTTGAGATTTGGCACGCGCGCTTTAGTGTTTAAACATGCCCAGGCACAAGCACTCACAGAGCACGTGCGCACACACACACAATTGAAATTGTTGCTACCTATCTGCAGAGATGATTTCATAGGATTATGTGACTGAATGTATTCAGTGGAATAAAATGCAGTAATTGAACTGATAAAATTGTTTGTATTCAGCCAAAAAATTGTTTGTTCCCCATTAGTTGTGGTGAGAATGTATGTATACAGCCTTGGAATGTGTGTGTGTGTGTGTCTGTGTGTGTGCAACCTAAGTATGCGTTGAGGGTATTGCATTGTGTGGGTGTTTGCATAGGTATGAGTTGGTGCATGTGTGTGTTTGTGTCTATGCATGACTTGTGTGTGTTTACACTGATCTGCAAATGCTGTCATGGTTGTAAGTAAAAGAGCAGTCTTTGCGCATATGTGTGTGTGTGTTTTCATCAGCGTGTGTGTGTGTGTGCGTGTGTGTAGGTGTGTGTATGTGTTTGCGCTTATGTGTATGTGTGTGTGCGTGCGTGCATTTGTGTGTTTACGTGTGTGTGTGTGTTTGAGGAGAGAATTGGAATTGGGCGGGGCTGGTTTGCCTAACCCTTGGCCACTCTGTGATTGGCAGCTGAATCGGACCGTAGGGCAATCTCTTACACTCCTCCCCTGTGTTTGCTCTCCATCTTCCCTCCCTCAATCTTTTCAAATCAATGGGCTTAAAATATATATCCATAAGCCATAGTCTCATTGAGTGTGTGTGTGTGTGTGTGTGTGTGTGTGTGTTTTTGCTTGTTTTCATATTTAAGTGTGCATTTGTGTGTGTACAAGAAAGAAATAGCGTTCACCTGAACCATCTAGTGTTCACATGAAGAGTAATGTGTCAGATGCTGTTTGGTTTGTGTTTGATTGTTTTAACCTTTGCAGGAAAGGTTAGGTGACCGCTAACAGAAAGGTAACAAAAGGTTGGACAAACAGATGGATAATTGATGCATTGACTTTTCTTACCCTGGCGAAAAGACCTGTTGGCCTCTTATTTCACCCAGTGAGAAGAAGCTTGATGCAAGGCTGTGGTACTGTGTTGCTATGTGACAGGTCTAAGTACAGCTAGGCCCACTTTGACAATGAAAGAATGCCTCATTTGTCTCCACAGATTTTCCATAATTGTTCTAGATATTAGAACCATTTAAAGCTCTGAGTTTGGCCTGTAACTTTTCCATGAGTTTTATTGCAACTTTGTGGCTTGAAGGACCCCTACTCCTTGCCAGGACCCTCATACAGTAGAGTTCCATAAGGAACCATCAGCTATGTAATTCAGCAGTTTTGTCGGAGCGTAGGCCCCTACCTCCCTGCTACCTCCCTGGTTCCAGACCCGTGTGTTGTGATGTTCTGAAGGGAATGGGCCGTTGGCCTCCTTAACACAAACACGTTTCAGCCTGAGGGACCCTGTCATTCCTGAAAACCTACGAGCGGATATGGTAAGGCCTTAAATCTAAAAGTGGGATTTCTGTGACGTAATGGAAGCGTTGTCTTGGCAACTCCCATGCAGGAAGTACTTCCTGTCTCCAACAGCATGGCATTTTCACGACCACAAATGTGAAAATACTGTTTTTTTTTTTTTTTTTTTACCTAGGCGATCGGTAGACGTACGATTGGACAGGAACTAAAGGAAAGACGTGAAGACCTCGCATGAAATGCCTCATTAATCAGTGTCTTCTCCTCTCTCCTTTATTTTTTCATCCTGCTTTCTTCTCTTCCTCCCACCACTCCCTCCATGTCTCTATTCATCCTTTCCATTGGTTTCCTCTCTCAGATGTGTTGCTAAAGGCCATGGTGAAGTTTATGGAGTGGAAGGGGAGTTTATGTGCCGAAACAAGACCGTGTTTGTTTTAAAAACACCACGGCAGATCTCAACAGGCTAGAATGGGAATGAACTCAGTGAGAACAGTGTGCGTGACTGTGTATGGCATTTGTATATTTTAATGTGTGTGCATGCATGTGTGTGTTTTTGCATATGTGCGCTGCTTGTGTGTGTGTAATTATATATAAATATCTATGTGTGTGTGTGAAATTGTGTTTAGGAGTGTATGGCCTGTGTTTAGGAGTGGCCATGGATTTGTGTGAATGTGTATGTTGCATCTATGTTGCATGTATCTATACTCAAATTATATTAATTTGTGTGTGGGGGGCCTTAGGTGTGTTTGGAACAGTAACTCTTCAAGGGGGGCTTGTTGACCCAGCAGACTGATTTGATTGCAGTGCAAATGCTATTTACTGTGCACACATGTGAGCCCTTCAAACAGCTGGGCTTTTAAAAGCCTGCTGAATGCCCCTGAGCTGGTCCCTCTGAGCTGCACATTAACACTCCGACCCAGACCAACCTTAGAGAGAGAGCAAGAGAGAGAGAGAGAGAATGAAATGGATAGAGAGAATGAGAGTGAGAGAGAAATCCCTCCATGAAGAGTGAGTATTAAACAGAAACACGTGTGATATGCCCCCTCATTTTACACACAAATCCCTCCATTTTACACCTCATTCTCTACGGCATCCACTTCCACTGAGGATTCAGAGAACGAATGCCCAGGAAGTGTTTTCAGATAATGACTTCACCCTACAAGTAAGCCATGGACTTTTATACGTTATTATTTGAAAGGAGAATGGATACATAATTATATATATAATTATATATATACACACATATATATATATATTACATATATTATAATGTAAATATATATATATATATATATATATATATATATAATATATGTATGTATATATATACATATATAAATATTTATGATGCCACGGTGTATGTTGAGTGAGGTTGGTTTCCTCTTTGCTTTTATGTGACTGTTATGGTGTGCTTTGATGCCATACTGCCCCCACAGGACACATGTAGAATTACATTTCCTATACTACCTGGAAGCCATTGCATTACACTTTCATCATTTATATTACTTCATCTCTCTCTCTCTCTCTCTCTCTCTCTCGCATTCTTTCACTCTGTTTGAGCTCAGTCCTCATGAAGTCTCTCCATCTCTTTCTATTTCTGAACCCATCCATCCTTCTGAGTGGAGTGTCTCTCCCTCTCTCCTGGGTGGGTTTACTGTACCAGCCGGTGGGCAGCCAGCACGGCTGGGCCCTCATCCATCTCTGTCTGGATAAGATCTTCACCCGGAGCCCCAGAGGAGCACATCCGCTGTGTCCGGTGTCATGTGTGAAGACCGCAGAACGGGAGAGACAGAGAAAGCTTCAGGCCAAACACCTACCACAGCGACAGAAACTGCTCCATCCGCTCTCTCTCTCTCTCTTGCTCTCTCTCTCTCTCTTGCTCTCTCTCTGTCAATGCTGCTGACTCTCTGTCACACTCTGTCTCTGACTCACTTTAACACCATTTCTTCTTCTTGTAGTGCACTCACTTTTGCATATGCTATACACATTTATGTTTTTTTTCATGCATGTGAGGACACAAACAGAAAAATACATACAGTATATAGCTTTACATACACACACACACACACACACACACACTTAAACACACATGCACCTGGTACAGCCCAGGGCCTAACCATCCATCAAGAGTAAGTAACAGGTAACTTTTTCAGAATTCACACACACAGACAGACACACACACACACACACACACACACACACACACACACACACACATTCACTCTCTCACAGTATGAGATCTTTGATTCTGACTCATCTCCTCTGAGTTATGGATGTGTGTGTGACATCATCTGTCTTCTCACTCACCTGGCCTAGCGATGGTCACCATGACTACCGGAAGAACAGACCTCTTGGGGTCAATCCTTCAGGCTGTGTACGTAAGTATGTGTGTGTGTGTGTCTGTGTGTGTGTCAATGTGTGTGTGTGTGAGTGTGTGTGTCTGTGTACTTCTGTGTGTGTGTGTGTGTGTGTGTTTGGGGGAATGTATGTGTGTATGTGGAGGAGTGTGTGCGTGTGTGTGTTTTGGGGAGGAATCAGCAAATGGTGGCCAAAGGGCTATATTTTGGCTGCAGAGCGCTGGAGAGCTCTCCCTAGTGGTCTAACACAGACAGAAACTCATCCCAGGTTCTTTCGCTCTCTGCCTCTCTAGGTTAGTCAATAGAGCCATTTCAAGGCCCATTGTGTTTATGTCAATACACACAGGGTTAGCAAAGGGCACATATCTATCCTATTCAGCACACCACATTGCACAATAATGTTATTTTAATTATAGCAAATTGAGATGTGTTGTCTATGTATGTATTCATTTTATTTATTCATATTTTATGGGTAGTATGCAGTAAGATGTTTACCCCGTGAGAAATGCAAAAATGACAGTCTCACTCGTAACAGCATAGTCCATTAGACATAACGCCTAAATCACATCTGAGATATCCCATGCTCCTTTGGGACCAGGGTTCTATTACACTTTATGTGAAACCCAATAGCATGGAGAGGCACAAACATTACATGATCTGTAATTTGCAAAACAGCCACATTAAACCTGAAATTGAACAGCTTTTCTTTTTTCCTTTTTAAGGGGTATGTTCTTTGTAAAATGCTAACAGCGTGAAACTCTGTCTGGCTATGATGATAGCACTGGTCTACGTGACGTTTCTTTAATCTTTCCTTAATGTACTGCTTAAGGTGACGCCCTAGATTTTTGTCCGGTGTCAATTTTACACACTGCCTCTTCAGCGAGACCTAAACTGTGCTCTCCGAACATGCAACAGAACCTTTGGCGTGTGGTTCATGATGAAGAAGAGGGAAATCCAACGCCTCGGACAAAAGACAGGAAGTGGGACAAGAGAGACCAGAGGAGAGGAGATGAGAATGGTGTGCTGAAAATGTGTGTGTGTGTGTGTGTGTAGATGTGAGCGGAGAGGAGGAGACGAGAAAGGAGAGGAGGGGAGGAGGATTCCAGTCCAGAACTGAAAACCAGACCAGGCTGCTCTCTCACATGGCCCTGACACGTTAGACATCTGATTGGTCAATCGGCCGCCCACGTGCCGCCATTACATCTGCAGACACCATAGGTGAGTTTTGTGTGTGTGTGTGTGTGTGTGTGTGTGTATGTGTGTGTGTGTACGTGTGTTTGTACTTCATGGTGGTTCCTGCACCGAGTGGTCCAATTCTGACCTCTAAGTAGAATTTACACCAGTGAGAGGCGTGAGTGAAAAATAAACAAATCAATTTACACGGCATCCGTCTCTGACATGACATTGTCTTTAACAACTTGTTTTTGTATGTGTACGCTTCACTCTAAAAATTGAACGGAAGCGCAGATATACGCCCTTGTCCCGTTTTAAAGGACGTAATACACCCGTAAAGTGCTACCGGTCTACATTGCTGCATTGATTCCGATGGAATTCTACAGTATGTGCAACAATAGACAGACGTCAGACAGGCGACTGAAAAACAGTTCTAGTGTAAATAAGCTTTTAGCTTGGCACTGCTAGCCCCTCTTAGAGATGTATGCCATACAAGAACACCTAATTATCCACTTATTCTATTAATCTACCACTAATAACACACACATACGCATTTACATGCACACACACACACACATGGACAAACACGCACAAACACACAGAAATCCTTGCAAGCATAGACATGTATTGATTCTTATATGGATGTGCAATACACAAACACACACAGACACACAAGCACGCATAGAGTGACTCAGGTGGTGAACCTGCTCTCACGTACATGGGTGGGAAAGGGTGTGCAATCACTATGGAAACCACGAAAATAAATAAATGGTGGCTGATGACTTTGCATTATGCAATGTCAACAAGTCACACCCGATGGGACGAAAAGTGGTGTTACACGGAAATGTTGGTTTGAGTGTGTGTGTGTGTGTTTATGTTGAAGAAAGTGGTGTTTGCAATTTATGTTTTCTTACACATTCTTTGAAGTCATTCATTTCTTAAATAAATTCATGTTGCTCTTGGCTCTGCATCAAAGAAAAAGATACCTCCAGCTAAAATGTGGAATTTCAAAGACCGATATTTATCTAAAGTATCTTGGGACCTGCCCTGCCATTTTTTATTCGCAAAGCAATTACTGGTGGTATTTTTTTCATCAGTATTTATTTTTACTTGATAAAATCTTCAATAGATGACACTCATGTGGACGCAAGCGCGTGTACACACACACATATATCTAATTACATATTCAAATATATATTTCTGTAAATTAATTGTGATCTAACTATACATATAATACCATAATATTTATTATTATATAATATGAAATCATAATAATAATAATAATAATAATAATAATAATAATATTGTTGGGGTATGTTGGTGTTCAATCCATGCATTTATATTTACTGTTTCTGCTGCTGAGGGATCGATCTATTTTACCCTTCTGTTCCAATATTTATGCATACATAATAATTCACACATTCAGCCATTGCTACATTACATCCTTCTCTTCCCACAGCCAGAGATCTGCAACAAGATCTGGGTAAATATCCAAACCACAATCTGATGGGTGTGATATTCAGTATCATTAATTATTTAATCTTTCACGGAACATCCCTTGCGTTCTCATAGTCTCATCTCCTTCTCTCTGCCTTTGTTTCTCTCTCTCTCTCTCTATCTCTCTTTCTCCCCATGTCCACCTCCCCCTGCTACCTCTTGTTTCTCTCTCTCTCTCTCTCCCTGCTACCTCTTGTTTCTCTCTCTCTCTCCATGTCCACCTCCCCCTGCTACCTCTTGTTTCTCTCTCTCTCTCTCCCCCTGCTACCTCTTGTTTCTCTCTCTCTCTCCATGTCCACCTCCCCCTGCTACCTCTTGTTTCTCTCTCTCTCTCTCCATGTCCACCTCCCCCTGCTACCTCTTGTTTCTCTCTCTCTCTCTCCATGTCCACCTCCCCCTGCTACCTATTGTTTCTCTCTCTCTCTCTCTCCCCCTGCTACCTCTTATTTCCCTGACAAACCCTCTTTTCTTGTGGTGGGTGGCGGTGGCATAAATCAGTGGGCCGTCACACACCTGAACAGAGCTGACTTTGGGGCAGATGTGGCTTTGCCCCCCCCCCCTCTCTCTCTTTCACCCCTGCTTCTCTTCCTCTCTTCCTCCACTCCACTCTTCTCTTCTCATCTCTTTTTTTCTTTCATCCCCTCCCTCTGTCGGTTCCCTCCTCTGTAGCCTTGAGTGTGTCCCGTGGCTTTGGAGTCATGGCCGGGACACAAAACACCTCCCAAATCCCAGAGCCTGCTTACACACACACACACATACACATATACATGCACACACACACACACATTTACACCGATGTACACACATTTACTGACAAATGACACAGCCATCAAGGACTCCAAAAAACTTATGGAGATGAGATGGCTGTACTGTATGTATTTGTCTGTGTTTGCATACTACTGCGAGTGAGTGTGTGTGTGTGTGTGTGTGTGCTTGCATGCGTGTGTGAATGGATAGATGGCCTGGGCTGACCTGTATATATTCCATAATAAAAATGATTGTAGTTTCAGATTTTAAACAAAAGTTGAACAGACAAAACAACATAATTGACAATAATGATGTTAGTCTTTGTGTAAATACATAATCACTGTAGGATATAAACATATTTATTTTTGGCTTATCCTTGCCTTGTAAATTAGCAACACATTAAATAAGTCATGTATTTCACACACTCAGCATATCAGAGAGCAATGATTAAATCATTTAACTGAAGAAAATACCAACTATGTAATCAGAACAAGAATGAAAGGAATGATAAAAAATAAAGAAAAAAGAGAGCGAGAGAAAGAGAGTAAGACACACAGACTCGCACACACTCACCCCCCACCTATAATTCTACTATTATTTCCAGTACTGTTTATTTTGTGTTCACATGTTAATACCCACATCGCTGTATTTGGGTATTTTCTTGCTGTATTTTCTTTATTTTGTGACACTACTGTGTCATTTGCAACACTGGCTTTTTCAAACAGTCATGCTAATAAAGCACCTTTGAATTTGAAAGAGAGAGAAAAAATGATTGTGTCGGTGCAGGGATACACATATGACGAGACCAAACTGATCTGACTGAACTGAGTGAAGGTGACATTCTTTCAGCTGACATCAGGGCAGAGGTCTCAAGCCATTGGCCCTCTGGGATCTAAGATCTTGCAATGTCATGCTCATTATCTTAGCTCCCTAAGATTCACTTTAAAACCTGTTCAGAGCCAACAGACAAGTCACATGGGACCGAATGCATGTTTCTAAATCTCTGTGAATGTTTGTGCATTCATGCATGCGACTCGGTATGTGGATGTGATTGTAGTTGTCACATTTTGTTGGTTTCATTGTGATGGCATATGATGGTCATTAGACACAACTCCGTAATTGTGTGTGTGTGTGTATTTTGTGTCTATAGCAGTTTTTTTTTTCATGCTCGGTTAGCTCCTTCACAAAATAATGTATGTCAACAGAAAGCCATTGTGTGTGTGTATGTGCAGTTAAGTGTGTGAGTGAGTGTCTGTGTATCACAATATATGCCGTTTTGAGATAAAGAGGTAGTAACTCGATGGCATCGTGTATCTAAGTAACCTGGTCTATGTGTTTTTTGATCTTACTTGACCTTTGACCCCTTGACCATAGTGTCAGCTGGCCTAAGCTCTTTGATCCCATGGCCAGAGGGCGATCAGGGTTTTTCCATCAGCATCAAAGTTGTGCTCCCACATGTGCTCCCTCTAGCCTTAAGCTGCACTGTGTGTGTGTGTGTGTGTGTGTCCAATCCACTGTGTGTGTCTATTCCCCTCAGGCTTCACCTGCTCAGGCAACACCTGCTCATATGGGTTCCCACCTCTGACACCAGGGTGTGGGCCAGTTATTACATCACTTCATTCCCATGGGCCACCATGCACCTGCTTGCTTACCCTCACCATGTGTGTCCCGCTGGGGGTCATGCAGGGGTCATTCAAAAGGTTACAACCCAAGTTGAGGTGACCACCTTATTCCCAGGTGATCTCTCTAGCCGGCCTTTCCATTGACAGTTTCCTAAAGCCGGAGGCATGCAACAGGAGACCATTACCTTCCCACTTCCCAGACATCGATGGAGAGCAAGTGGCCCTCACCTCTTGAGATGAGTCATCTCATCATGGCAGACACATAAATCAGACTACTGTCTGTGCTCCTAATACCAGTTTAACTGATATTTTGCATAAGAGTGACAATTGGACAGGTAATGATGAGTAAGTGCATGGGGGTTGTGCAAGGCTCTCTGGCTGATTGCAGCGGCTGGACACACCTTTGCCGTGTGGACTTGGATGGGTGATGCTGGGAAGTTTTGTGCATGTCAGAGCACAAGTGCAGAGGGGTTTGGGCAGGTGGTGTTTACTTGATCTCTGCAACAATCCGTGTGTGTGTGTCTCTGTATGTGTGTATGCGTGTGTGTGTGTGTGCGTGTGTGTATGTGTGTGTAAGGAGATACAGGCATTTTAGGCACTTTTTAGTGCAGTGTGTAATGACACAACATACCAGTGAACAAAGCCCTCCCCACCTAAATACACACACGTGTTCACACACACACACGTGCATGCATGCCACACACACACACACAGAGGGAAAGAGATAGACTCATACATCTTTAGTGTAAGTGTTTGATAAAGGAAAGGTCAATACAAAGGCCTTTTTAAGCTGGATTGTTTGTGTGGTCCATATAGATCTGTGTGTGTGTGTGTGTGTGTGTGTACGTGTGTATATTTGAATAAGTATGTTGATGTACGTGTATGTGTGTGTGTGTGTGTGCATGTGTGTTTGTGTGTGTGAGAGTGTGTGTTTTGCTTATAGGAAGAGAAGGGGGAGAGGGGTTTATGTTGTTACCACCCTGGTTGCCGATGGCTGCATCATGCGTAGCTCCACCCAGCTCTATTTGTGCAGTGCCGCGTGACACAGACTCTCGGCCTATCACAAACCTCGGTTCATTTGCGTTGACGCCAGTTGTGAGGGTTGTGCAGGCGCTCCCCCCCCCCCCATCCACACCTACAAACACACACACGCACACACATACACACACACTAGTCCTGGGTCATCACTTGAGCGACCAACGGCGCCACCCACCGGCAAAGCCATGAGTTCATCTTTCCCATTTTCAACCGTCATTCGCTCTTTCATTCTATACTCTTCTTTTGTATTCCTGTTCTCTCTCTCTCTCTCCCTCTCTCACTCTCTCCCTTATATAGTCAAACACAGCTGGAGTGATGAAAGGGACATGCAATTGGATGCACTGGACAGCTGGGTGAATTGTGTTTAGCTAGTGA
>NW_027468774.1:41066233-41071233 GCF_046254945.1 Alosa pseudoharengus
CACACACACACACACACACACACACACACACACACGATGGACCCAGTCTGAGGGGACAGGAGCCGACAGGACCTGGACCACCCTCTTCGCGTTTGTCAGCAGTGTGTCTGTCTGACTGTCCTTCAATGGAACGCTCTCTCTCTCTCTGCCTGTCTGCCTATCTCTTTCTCAGTTCTGTGAGAATCATAAAATAATACAATAAACGAGACCACACAGTGCTAAAAGTCTCTCTCTTTTCCTCTCTCTCTTTCACACACACGCACACACACACACACACACACACACACACACACACACACACAGTGGGATGTTATGGCGGGAGAATGAAGCACTAGATACTTCCCATCACACTCCAAGAGCCCATTGGACACCCTTCCTAATCATCAAATCCTCAGTGTAAAACTCTGGCCAAACACACTTTCATTTTCCATTCTCTCTGTTTCTCTCTTTCTCTCTCTCTCCACAGCAAATGGCTCAATCATTTATGCAGTGCTTGGTACTTTGCCACATGGAAGGCCAAATTGAAAAGTCTCATTTTCACTGTTGCACTGATTCACAGAGCTTATTAGTAACTTGGAGATTTTTCACATCGCAACTTGGACCCCGAGTAACTACTGAGATGAATGTCAGAGTCTTATTTCAGACCATGTAGCCATTACGCTCCCAAGGCTTTTATGGAACAATCACTGACCTCATTTGTTCCATATCTTTATCCACTACAAATGTTGCTGGTGAAAAAAATTAGCAAACATTTTTAAAAAGGGATCTCTGATAGACCAAATGATGGCCGTTTTTAAAACTCAGATAGTCTCAACTCTCCCTTGGCAGTCCATATTTCCAAAAGTTAAGTTTACAGAAATACAACCAAACCTGCTCAAAGTAGTGGCGTCACCTTTTTTGTAGTATTTCAAGCTTTTTTCTTTTCAAAATTAATTTCTCTCTCCCTCTGTCTGTCTATCTATCCCTCTCTTTTTCTTGCTATCCCTCTCTCTCTCTTCTTTCACACTGCCCTTTCTCTCCTCACTTACCTGCCTCCTTCTCATTCAACAATGCATAGGAAGCTCAGCGTAGGTGGTTATTCCTTATCTAACTTTATGTCATGTGTCATAATGTGGAATAATAAAAATAACGATAATAAGCATAATGGCTAACTACGTCGGTCGTTGGAGGATGTTATGCTAATGCAGGTTACATTTCTTGATTGTTTTTAATGGCTCTGGCCGGCCTCTTGCTCCAAAACGACACGGTGACTAATAGCCAAGGAGCTCTGGCAGTCGCGCTACGTGTTCGCTCTGGCAGCCGTCAGCGCGGTTATCTCACTCTTGGGGGGCATTCAATCTCGCCCGCTATCGAGACGGAATGTGCATTTCCCGTCGTGTAGCACCGTTGCGTCGTCAACCAAAACAGACGATTATGAGGACCAGCGCAGGGAGTGCGTGGAGGAACTCGTCTGACAGCGTGCGGCTCTGGCTAAAATTACTCCTGGTCCAGACTTCTCCGTTGTGTAATTGCTTTCGAGGCAAGCAAGCGCCGGAGAAGTCCCTCGTATTTGGCTTTTTCATTTGTTTTCTTTCCCTTGGCCGTTGTCCAGCAGGCACATTTATAACAGAAGTCCTTGAAAGCGACTAAGCCATTAGCGAGAGAAAGGAGCCAGTTAGCTTAAGCTTAAATAACCCTTGGAGGATGCCAGTGGGTATCGTTGGGAGCTCTGTTACTGGAAAGAGGACATTAATGTGAAATTATTTGGTGAAAAAGAACTGCAGGAATGAGAGCAACAGGCGTATAGGCTACAAAGTCTTCAGGTCTACGTCAAATGTTTATACTATCAAATAACAATAATGTTTAGGCGGGGAAAAACAATGCAGATGAGATGACAAAAAATATTACGTTTTTTTTTTGCAAAACCTACTAACATCTCAGTTTTTGAAAAATAAAAAGATAAATCACATGACCTTATGCATGATTCATACTTGTAGCAAAAGTGCACACAGTGCCACGGGGAACCATCATAATTCAGCTATAACCCTAAGTAGGCTGCAGTTCTGTCTGTTGAATGGGTACATTAATGTAGATTTGACAGAAGAATGGGGATCATCTGTAATTGTATGCAGAAATCCTGTCATTGTAATGAAATGATTTCTGTATAAATTGTTAGATATTCTCTATACATTATTAGATTGATTCAATCTAAAGGGTGATCACAAGTCATTGCAGTGTTTATTCGGTACTAAATTAATTTCAAAATCAATACTGGTGTATTGTGTGGATTAATCTGACTGTGTCTTGCCTGTTTTAGCCCAGTAGATGCTGGGTATTCAGTGCATCTGCCAAATGGATTGAATCATTAATGTGACTGACACACATGTGTAGTGTAGCTTCATATAGAGAGATATGAGCAAAGCAGCTGATTAAAGCAGTCACATTACTCTATACTAAGCACACAGGAAAAACTGGTTGTGTGTGTGTTTGTGTCTGTGTGTGTGTGTGTGTGTTTGTGTCTGTCTGTCTGTGTGTGTGTGTGTGTGTGTGTGTGTGTGTGTGTGTGTGTGTGTGTGTGTGTGTGTGTGCGCGCGCGTGTTCAAATTACAGCAAATGCTATTAACTTTACACTCATATTCTCAAGCACTATTTTGAGAATGATGGTCAATACATAGGTCTTTTTTCTCAAAGCTTTCCAGGACTCTGAATGATAATACTCACTCACTCATTTTGCCTAAATGATGTTTCTAATTCCATTAAAGAACAAAAAAAGAGGACCTCCCAAAATAGCAGGCATCCCAAAGCCACCTCTTAATACCCCCTCCAAATTGCAGTTACCAAATTTCCTCCAACATGTGAAATTAACGAGCTTGTCATTCTCTTTGAGTGAGGGACGAACAATTCATCGATAACGAGGAGGAGCGCGAGAGAAAAGGGGCCTTTGTCAGCCCATCAGCATGCTGTTTAATTCAGCTCTTGGGGAGAAAATTGAACACTGAAGTCAGAATTGCTGGAACTCCACTGTTTCACCAAAATAATCATGAGGCGAGTAGAACGCCCTCATTACAGACCGTTAGACCGCCCAGCTGTTATGCATTTGGGACTATCAGTGGGGAAAAAAAAGTATGTTTAAAGAAATGGGACACCATCACATTTCCTCACACACAGCAGAGAGAGGAGAATCGAAATCTCAGCCAGTGTCTGGAAAGCTGAGGTTTGCCATCTGTTAAATTAAGCAGACGCATTGTTAAACACATTTCTGTGATTTTAATTGTTTGTCAAGCTATGACCTATTACAGAACACTGTGGCATTGGATATGTGATGAAATGTATTATGGGACTGCACTGCACTGATGTTAAATATGGCTATGTGCTGTCTGTGTGTGAGACAGAAAGGGTGACATGCCTGCAATAATGTGCTGCACTTTATCCTTGAGTTTACTTTTGATTAAAGATTATTCATAATTTTTACCGTCAAAATTGCTCTAAAATATTTTTAAGAACAAATGGCAGAATGTGCACTTACAATGACATTGGCAACTTCCTTATGTTTGGATGTTTGGATGTTGAAACATTGTACAAGGATGCCCCATCTTTTTTAATGTTCATACTGCCTTCTCTCTCTCTCTCTCTCTCTCTCTCTCTCTGTCTCTCCAGTACCCCTCGTTTTATGACATGTTCATTTGTAATATGCAGTTTCATTCTTTGCATATTTGTTTTATCCTTTCAGCCTAACTACTGAAGCTTCTACGTGAGAAAAGAGAGAGAATGAGTTGGCAGGAAAAGGGAAGAGAGAGAGAAAGAGCAGAAAGGGACAGGCAGAGAGAGAGAGAGAGAGAGAGTGTCTTAGATTAATATTCATATGGGTGCACTCGAGCGTATATCCAATAAGCATCTGAAGGTAGGATCCATTTGCAAGGAGCACAGAGCGTACTAAATGACTTGTGCGTTTTTGATGACACTCCTCCCTTCTGTGCCCCCCCCCGACACACACACACTTCTCCTCTCAAGACCCCCCTGCCTTAATGAATTGAAAACGAGGGGAGTGTGTGTATGAGTGTGAGAAAGAGATAGAAAAGCCAGATAGAAAGCAAGAGATGGATAGAAATAGACAGAGAAAGAATGACAGAGAGAAAGAAGCACAAAAGAAGAGACACAGAGAGATAGAGAGATAGAGAGAGAGAGATAGATAGAGAGAGAGAGTATAAAGGCGGAGTAAGCAAGAGAATCATGGAAACCGAGAGATAGACGAGAAACAGCAGAGAGAAAATGAGAGATGCATAGAAAGCAATAGAGGGAGAGAGAAAGAGAGGGAGAGAGAGAGAGAAAGAGAGAGAGAAAGATAGAGGGAGGGGAATGGGGTGCTCTTTCTCTCATGTGGGGGTGCCCAGCCCTCCACCGTGAGTTCAAAAGTTCAGAGTGTTCCCCGCAGGCAGAGGGGCTGCTGCTGTTACTGACACCTCCTTTAGTCGTTTCTCTTCATCACACACACACACACACACACACACACACACACACACACACACACACACACACAGACACACAATATGTATCTATGCATGGACACATACATAGACAGAAGTACACATATGTACTCAGAAATCTAGTCATGCGCATGTACACATACACACACACACACACACACACGCTCAAAGACTTCCTATCTCATTGCCTTCACATCCTACATCTCCTTCTCTCTCTCTCTCTCTCTCTCTCTCTCTCTCTCCATTTGTCTTTTGCCCTCCTTGTTCTTCCTCTCACGCTCACTGTGCCTCCAGCTGGTGGTTTCGGACTGGAATAATTTGACATCCACACACGCACACTCACATATATGCATACAAACACACACACACACACACACACACACACACACACACACATAGCGCTTTTCCACTGGTGCATACATTCTTACTCTTTCTCTCTATATCCTGGTGCCATTCTCCAACACCACAGTCACACAGTTGCTTTACATACACATATACATGTCTTGTCACACACTCATATACGCATGTATCTATGAA
>NW_027468774.1:41078733-41081233 GCF_046254945.1 Alosa pseudoharengus
AACCTTGCTCCTGATTTCTTGTGTTCATTCATTGCAGTATGGCTCACACTATCATTCCTTATAAAAATCTAGAAATATTGTGACTATAAATATTTGGAAGTACTGAGTTGCCAGCAAGCGAGAGTGAAGTGAATATGAGAGAAAGATGTTGATAATGAATAACTGTGTGTATGCGCTTTTTGACTGCGGTGCATTTGTAAACTACATTACAGGGAAGTAATGAAAGACACAGCGACAGTTTTCATGGTTATGGATCAACATTCATTTTGCAGAGGCCATGATTGCACTCAAACATTTGCTGCCTTAATGCTCTAATGACAACTGTAGATTCTCTTCAGGGTTATTTCAATTTTATATCCTTTACATACCATCACGGAAGTGAAACATTAGCAATGTGTTTGCATCTATCTACAGTATCTATCTATCTGTCTATCTATCTATCTGTCTGTCTGTCTATCTATCTGTCTGTCTGTCTGTCTGTTTATCCATCTGTCTGTCTGTCTGTCTGTCTGTCCATGTCCGTCTATGTGTCTATCTCTCTTCATAATTCCTGCAGCCAGTAGTTTGGAACATAAGCTGGGAGGACAAACGCCATCTCTCGGTAACCTGGACAGATACTTAAACCCTGACTATTTGCTTGTTTAGTTAGAGCAGCTGGTGGATCTTTATGTTAGGCAAAGCTGTCACTTCCTTGATGCGCAGCACTGAAAATAAAACTCTGCTCTTGATTTTTCCTACCATTTCCTGACTGGGTCGTCATTCATTTGTGGTATCAGAATTACCATCAAGTTCCCATGCATATGTATATATTGTCTGTGTATCAGATAAACTAGTGGCATTATTTATTCTGTGTAAACATGTCTTTTGTATTCAAGGACCAGCATGCCTCATACAGGGCTTTTGTGTTCCTTTGTGGATACCTGTCACAGCACTAATTACTTAGCCTACCCACATCAGATAAGAAAGAGCAATCTATCTGGTGGATTAAACAAAGATGCATATTAAACAAACTATTTAAATATAAAGCCATCAAATGTTTGCACCAGCAAAGAGGTACAGTACATGAGCTGTACTGTGTGTATGGAGAGGTTTATCCGCACAAGTGTAGGGAACTAGACTGTGTTTCTGCTCAGATTGGGAACACAACATCAGACAATAAACGCTGGAGGATGAAGGATGCACTCTCAATTAAATGTCAATTTTGACGTGTTCTTCACAGAAAGGGAGCTAAGGCTGAGCTATTCCACACAGACAAAATCCGTTTTACTCAATCATGATAGTATGTCACTAAGATACAGTATTTCCATGGTTTTCGTTTTCATGATATTGCTGTCTGTTTTCACTTTAATTATCCCCACAGACAAGAAATACTATTTTCTGATGGGCTGGTACTGTACCGTAATTCACTGTATTGATATACTGAATTATTGTAAGAGGACAGAGGACAGGTTGCATTGATTGACAAGTGTTTCATTCATCCCGGTTCTCCCTAACAAAAACGCTGTTGCTAGAAGGTAGACATTTAGATTTCACCATTGCGTCTGTTGTAGAAGATATTGACAGTGCAATAACTTTAAAAAAACGACCAGAAAACAATGTTAAAGCAATTGTGGAGAAGAAGGATGGTTCGATTGAAACACGCCCGATAATCACATTCCAATGGAGCAGTATCAGACTCATATTTTGACTAGTATTTGAGTATGACCACGTCAAGCTAATAACAACCATAAACAACGGTTGAACTAGGAGGCAGGTTTAGAAACAGTGGAATAAACAGTAATCAAAGAAAGTAGTAGTACAATAAACAGAAAAAAGTGGGCATCTTTTTAAACTGAACTGCATGTTTCCTCTGTCAGCAATAAACGCATGACTAGTGCCTATATACTGTACACGAGTAGCAACTAACTGGGGGATAAGCGGGATAGCGGCCTTAGAGGTGTCCCAACATAGCCAACTGATTTAATGTTTATGTTTTTCAATCTATCTGTCCTTGTACAGTACTGATGCAAATACGCTGAAAATGTATATGTATCATACATATCAATTTCTCATTGGGATTCGGAAATAAATACCAGTCAGAAGTGTTTGTGGGTGGGTGTGTGTGGGTGTGTGTGTGTGTGTGTGTGTGTGTGTGTGTGTGTGTGTGTGTGTGTGTGTGTGACTTGGTAATCATCTCATTCACCCTTGCTCTGTCAAACACACACACACACACACACACACACACACACACACACACACACACACACACACACACACACAGACACAAAGGCAGAGAGCATGAGAGAGAGAGAGAGAGAGAGAACAGCCAGACAGAGAGTCCAAACCCTGAGCTGTATCAGCAGTCCATATGTGTGACACTGATAACAGAATCGATGGCTCTTAAGCAGGAGTGCTGCAGCTCTAATAAGAGACAAAAACCTGCGCCCATCTGCTAGGCCAACACAACAGCCAATCAAATGCCTGCTTGCTGACAGGTCATCACTCCACTGGTGTGTGTCTG
>NW_027468774.1:41088733-41098733 GCF_046254945.1 Alosa pseudoharengus
AGGGAGAGAGAAAGAGAGACAGAGAGAGAAGGGGCGGGAGGAGTGAAGGATGAGGAGAGAGGGCAGAGGAGGGGTGAAGGGGAGGTGAGGGGGCACAAAGGGGAGGTCAAACTGCGGTCAAATTCAAAACACTACACACACACACACACACACACACACACACACACACACACACATACACACACACACACACACACACACACACACACACACACACACACACACATACACACACACACACACACACACACACACTTGCATATCAACAGGGAGAAATACCCTAGCCATTTAAAGCCACTTTCAGAAATATACATGCATACAGAATTAAAAAAAAACACCCCCACCTCCCTCCCTCCCTCTCTCTCTCTCTCTCTCTCTCTCTCTCTCTCTCTCTCTCTCTCTCTCTCTCTCACACACACACACACACACACACACACACACACACACACACACACACACAACATACAAAAACATACACACATACAGACACAGACACACACAGACAAACACTTTGTCTAGTTGGCAGCCAGCAGAAGGCTCCTTCTATGTTAAATACCATGAACACCTCATTATTTGCCTTTACACCCACACAGGCATGCACACACAGAGAGAGAGAGAGAGAGAGAGAGAGAGAGAGAGAGAGAGAGAGAGAGAGAGAGACCATCATCTGACCTCTCACTCCCACTGGCTAAAAAATGAGAGTGAACTCTGACCTAAGAGCAAATCTACCTCTATGCGTGTGTGTGTATGTGAGTGTGTGTGTGTGTGTGTGTATATATATATATATATATAATATATATATATATATATATACACACACACATACATATATACATATGCACACACACACATACACACACATACGCATCTATATATGCTTATATATGATATATATGCTTTTCACCTAAAGCACTTCCTAGAGGGCAGTGAATCAGACTATAGAGAAGGAGCAAGCAGAGTGGTAGACAAAGCATGAGTGAGAAACTGAATGTGCGGCTTTGCATGCGTGTGTGTGTGTGTGTGTGTGTGTGTGTGTGTGTGTGTGTGTGTGTGTGTGTGTGTGTGTGTGTGTGTGTGTGTGTGTGTGTGTGCACGTATATGTGTGCGTTAATGTGAGCATGGAGTTTGTGCATCTGTGTGGAGTGTGTATGTCTACAGGGAGGTCTGTCTTTTGAAGAGCATCATCCTCATCATCACTCATCTGTGTGTTTGTTATTTTGAGGAGCTCTGTGGACTACGCCTGTGTAACCTGCACCGCAACATCCATCAACAATCACACACACACATACACACACACACACACACACCCGCACCCACCCACATTCATAAGCACACGTATGTACAGTCTCATACACAAACTCTCTCTCTGTGTGTCTGTGTGTGCGTGTGTATGAGTGTGTGTGTGTGTTTGTGTGTGTGTGTGTGTGTGAGAGAGAGAGAGAGAGAGAAAGAAAGAGAGAGAGACGTATGCGTAGTTAAATACAGACTACAGTATGCAAGTGAACATGTGCATGTTCATGCACCCAAAGACACCTAATGACAACAAAAATAGGAAACCCACAAAGATTATACCATACAAAACACTGTGCCCCTCAAGTCAAGACACACTATTGACAAATCCATCCAGATCAAACAGACCCCTGAGACCAAGTGTCTTCCTTAGACACAGAGGAGCCAGCAAGACTGTGGCCAAAACAATATATTCACAATATTCACAAACTGACATATAGGAAGATACTCATCCAGCACATCTGAAGTCATTCTCCCAGCAGGTGTCCACACGTTGTGAACCACAGAGTATGCCTATGAGTTATCTACAAATTAGGTGAATTGTTAAGATTTCGATAAGGATAGGTCTAAGTAATTCTAGTTTCGTAATTATTGTACAAACTAGTGCATACATTTAATTTAATTAAAACGAAACTGTGTAAAAAGTTCGGACTTCTCCACAATTTCATATATGGACGGGGGGCATGGGTCACGTGCAGGGGGAAAAGAGATGATGGCCAGTCGAACGCGCGGTAACGGAGCACCATGCAGGTTTCAGCACTCATTTCTCACGCGCACCTAATTAAAGCGGGATCTGTTTCCGCTGAGGGGTGCATAGTCTACTGTGTAACACCCTTGCGTCGCTGTTTAGGTGTCGCTTTAGTATAGGCTATGTCAACAAGATATGAAGAGAAATAATGTCAGACTCTAGCCTATTTAAAATGTAAAGAAATAAAACACACACACACACACACGTGTAAAATGTGTGTCTAAATGAATTTGTTAATTCGATAGACCAAAAGAAAATATCAATCTGTGGGGGGAAAGTGGGCTACTGTTACGCATTATCTGTACACCCTTTGATTCTTTGATTTGGTCTCAACAGTCAGACATCCGATTTTTGAAGAGAAGCCGAAAAAGAATAAAAGTAGGCTACAGTCGGTCAGTATGAATTCGAAAAAAACCCCTAATACATTCAAAAGACATGGTCGATATAATAATAATAATAATAATAATAATAGACTAGCCTAGTTGTTGTTGTAGCCTAACAGTTTTGTTCTCTGTAGCATTTTGTAGCCTATGGGTGATTAATTGATGACCTGAAATGGAGCCTTGGGGTGCTATATAATTTTTTGCTTGTTTGTTTACCAATCATAATATTTTTACAACGTAGTATAGCTTTTAAATGTAGACAAACATTGAACATAAATGTAAACGCCCATAAGTTAGCCTATAATTACATGCAATTAATCAAAGCAGATGCTATCTGCATAAAACTCTATCTTTTATCTTATCTCTTTATCTATTAGCAATAGTGTTTCAGGGTGTAGCCTAGTCTAATGAGATTTTCAATCTCCGCTGAGATCTATTTATAGGTTCTCTGAAAAATAGCCTGAGTAAAACCAATTCAAAGTTGAAGGCTAGCAGGGCTTTGTTCTGTAGTATGACTCTTGTTTACAACAGGGTAAAGCTACATTGATTGGAGCGCCACCTGCTGATAGCTTTGACCAAAAATATTTCTACACCCATTGAGGCCAGTTGATTACTTGTTAAAGCACAACACATGAAATACGACCTGTTTACGAGACAAATTGCAGATTTAATGTGAGCTCGTACATATTCCAGTCCTTGAAAAAAAAAGACTTTTTTCATTCTTTGCCATTGGACACATAGCCGAGGTGCAGCTATGATCTAAAACATATTTTACCCCTCGGGTTTATTAGGCTACGAGATCATAAATATTTCAAAATAGTCAGGCTCAAAGAAATCTGGTGTGACAATTCATCAGGCATTACAGGGTGCTTCGCGTTTCTCTTTTTGATATCCCGTAATTATCACCGGGACTTGACATAGATGTATGCTTTCCGACAAACGACACGTGTCCGGATCTTTTCCACAGTTGATTGACGAGGTCATAAATAACGACCTTTTTATGAATTACAGTAGGGTAAGCCCGGTAGGCTACTCAGTGTTTGTTCGCCCAATTGGCCATGTTCACACCTTGTGGATATATCGCTCGCATTGACACCGACAAACATTTTCTGCCCTTTGCATGTGTGAGGGGACGCAAAGGCCATTTAATTTATGTGCGGCTTACATTAGCGCATGTCTGCCGGTGAGAGTAAGCCTTTGATGTGGAGTTTTTACGAGGTCTGAAAACCAGCTTAACAAGATATAGCAGCTGAGTGAGATAAGGTGTGTTTGGTGCTATGAGAGATCATGTTTATGTTGCCATTTCTACGAACGGGACCTTCTCCTCATGATTACTTAAACGCAGAAGCCAATTAAGACGTAGGCCTTCACATTGACAAGAGTAAATTGCCTTTAAGTCGCGATGTTCATACTTAAAACCAACATTTGAAAAAGCATTACCAAAAAGACTTTGGTAGCCTAAAGATCGCTAAGTTATCAGGAACGCATAAACAGGCCAATAATGAGAGAGAGAGAGAGAGAGAGAGAGATAGATAGGCTAGACAGAGAGAGAGCGAGAGAGAGAGTCTAATGCTTGTTGGCCTAGGCCTATCCCTTGTTGACTTTTCTTCCTACTCAGCCCAGAAGATGAATATCATCACAACAATGTGGAAAGCAACAATACATGTCTTCTTATAATTCGAGGAGTTTCCTTTAAACAACCTTGCCCTCCTTCGGTGAGAATGAGTTCTGCAGAATAATAAGGAAGTCTAGAGCGCCACCTAGCTGCAATGTGTATCATTTTATCCTGGGTATTAGTAGGCCAGTAACCTGCAGGAGCAACATGATTTGCAGTTAGTCAATGTTTTAAAGTCGTTCCAGACAGTCTCTACTTTCAATTAATGATTTGTCCAATGTAATATATAAACGAGGGGGGTAACAGCATAGGCTAGGCTACATTCCTCAGAACTCAGAATGAGAGAAATGTGTATAGGCAACATACCAAACCAGTTAATTTGGAATTATAAGATTGCTACATGTATGAATATTTTTTCTCCTATACAATTTCAATGTATCATCTAAGTGTTTGATAAATTGTCTTGATTGGACAACAACATATTGATTGGACAAGATCACACCTCCCAAAACTGGAATTGTGCTTTGAATGGGCTGAGCCGGCAAATGGCCTTTCAGCACCAATTATAGTCATAATATTTCATGAAAGTACAGATCATGGTATTGAAATTCAGTAAACCTGTTGTTGGTGACGCAGAATAATTATACGCATGTCTCCCAATTGCTGTCAAATAAAATGCCGCAGGAGGAATACTATGTTGTTTAAAAATGCGAACAATGAACCTATTTAGCTCACCATGCGCAAATTCTTTACATAATTTTGCCGTCGAAATATTATAAATAATTTGGATTAAGATGTCTCAAATTTGAAGCAATGAAAACTGGAAGCGACATATGATTGCTTTAAACCGCAGAGGGGGTGGTCAATTTAAGAAAAACAATACATCTCTTACATTTAGTTACATTTAATAAACATTTTAAAACAACATTTTTGTGCGGGTGGGTCGTTCTAAATTTTAGGAAACAAATGAAGGGGAAATGTATTAATCTATCCAATGTCATAATGGGCCAGCAAAATGTTCAGACTTGTGATTCTAGGCCTACATAAAAAAGGTTTGTTTTGCAACTAGGCTACATTTAGGAAAAGTCAGCGAAACCTGACATTTAAATGTCCAGAGTTATATTCTTCATTTGAATGAATAGAGGGGATTTCCTTCAAATGAAAACATGTTTATTTCTTCACAATTAAGTAATTTTTCATTTGATTGATATACTCTTAGAAGTGAACATAATTGTGTCACGATGCAGAAAATGAATAATTAGCTACTGTATCCTATGTTATTATCCTATGGCATAAATGACAACATAAAAATACATAGCCTAGCTGGAATATCATTATTTAGGCTACAACACAGAGAAGGCTACCACAGATTTTAGTTTAATGAATGACAGGTGTGCGTTATTTTTAATAATAAATTATTGTGTCAAGTATTGATAGCCTATCAAGTGCTAGGCTATTGATATTGTGATTGCGTGATTCAGTTAACTGGGCTTCAATTTGCATTGTTGGTGTTGGAACGGATCGTCCTCTGGACTTCAATCTTTCTTACAAATATTTGAGCCAATAATATGTGATGGCCATTATATTTGAATGAAAACTGCAATAGTTTCTTAGTGGATAAGTTTCACTTTTGACATCCTGGCGGCAGCAGGATTTCTGACCGGGAGGCGCGGGCAAGTGTGACAGGCGCCCTCACAAGCTAATGGAGAGCAGCTGAGCCACGCTCCTCGAGGTTGGCAGAAGTCCTTGCGGGGCTGGCAGAGAGCGAGCCTTCTCGGGTCCCGCGCGTGGCCCTTCTCGTTTTCTAATTCAACAGAACACCAAATGAAAGTCGACATCTCTCCTCAAATCGATCACCCCGGGTCACGTTCCAAGGCTCAGATTTCGCCAAAAGCAAAGTGGCCTTTGTTGGGTAAGTTGTTATCCGTCTTCGGTCCGTAGTGGGTTGCGTGTGGATTCATAAACTTCCCACGGAATCTTTAATGTTATAGACAGAGAGCGGAATAACCACTAAAATAATTCTTAGGCTATATCGTCTTGCCTACAGTGGAGCTAATGTAGGCTATTTTAGGTTTAATGCATGATAAAATGCTATTTTCAATTTCGTAAATTAATTTGAATCCTCACCTTTAAACTTCTCGAAAGTTATTTTAGCTCAAAATTTTCACTTCCAGATAACCTTTACAGTGATCAATCGATATCATGACTTTTCAGAAAAGTAAAGTTTCTTTAACTCTTCTGATTTGGATTAAAATGTCTGTTTAAAGTAGACGAAAGGGCAATATCCTTTTCATTATTTGACTGTACTTCCCCAGGATTACCTGAACCTGAATGAATAAAACGTTAATATTAACAAGACTGCGTCGTTACCCTGTCTGAATTTAAATGCACACGAACATTTAATAATACAGCATCTCACGAACATAAATTCCATCTAATTCTCATTTTTTAGACTGTATTATGGGAGATGTCTACCATTATGGCCTAGGCAGAACCAAGCTGTGCAATATTAATCAAAGTTAAATGAAAATTGTGGGAAAATGCATAGTCAAGTAGAAGTTTTACTGGAATACTTCTGAATAACATATTAAGATAAATTAAAGAGGAGGATTCATAAGCTGTGTGCCTTGATAGTGAGGAAATGTGTTTTGACCAGTGACATATCTGACTTTTCTGGAAGTTTGCAATGAAATCACTAGAAATGTTTTGTTTTTTTTGCGTGGCTACACCTGTTTAATATCACTTCATGTAGCCTAAGAATACCTAAATTCATTGATACTGTTACAAACCGAAATCTTCACATTAAAAAGGCAACACTTTACAGAAGAGTTTGAACACAGTTACAGAACATGTATTGTAAATAAATGCTTGAATTGATGACCTTTAAATAAGTTTATAAGTTGTTTGGGTCTTTTTTCTCTTGCCAAATCAAATCCACAAAAATGTCCACTTACCATTTAAACTTGACCCCCCTCAGCATGTGAGATAACATGAAAGACTTTCCCATATAAATAACATGGTCTTGATAAGTGATTGACAGGGCTATAACGTGCTTGTGCATTCATAGCATAGCACCGCATGCTTGTTGGGTTCTTGGCATATTGAAAGTGCTAAGAGCCCACAGGCCTCTATGACAGTAAATCCAAGACTGTCATTTCTGTGTCTTTGGTTTGAACTCTCTCATTCAACGATCACCTACCTCCAAACGGCACATTAGAGGCCTAACACAGGGATGTAGTGGTAAAATAATAGGTGGGTAAACTATGAATTCTGTGATCTCGGTGAGGTGGACTGCACCATGCAGTATTGGATTTTTAAAAAAGGCATTCAGAACATGTTTGATGATGGTGGAGGTTATTGTCCAATGTTTATAACAATACCAGTGGTATTAAATTGTTCCTAGAGTATTGATGAGTGTACATATTGTAAATGTGGATAATACAGTGTGTTTTTTGAATGTTAAAAGTTGCAATAGGTGAATAAACTCTTTTGAGAGGTGGATAAACTATAATAAGAGGTGGAGAAACTGCGTTTACTTGTGTTTAGCCTACACTACATCCCTGGCCTAACAGCAACAACACATAATCAGCTACAGTATGCCCACGAAAAGCCTGGAAGTTCACAGGCTGAAGCTTTTATTATTATCATTATTAATTGCCCCACCATGGGTTTTGCCATTGTGTCTGGTGTATTCAAAACTACATTTGGATCAGAACCCATTCACATCCTGTGGTCAAATTATATACACCTCTACATCACACAAATGTTATTAAAATGCAGGCTAATAAACTCACTGTTTCTGAGAGAGCAATGGAAAGGCTATTGAGTTTTAGACACAGCCCATTGTGCTAGCTGCAGGTAATTGCGCGCTCATACATTTTTAAGAATTGTGTGTGAATATCCTAGCGAGGCTGAAATAGACCAAGGGTTATGATGTAGAGCCCTGACTGTTCTTTCTCTCTGTGGGTAATTTCAGAGGCCATTGGCTCATCCACACAGGCCAGGAGTATGCTACAATGTACCTTTAGGGAACAGGCTTCAGGTTAGGGCTGTCTTTTTTTTTTTTTTTGTCTGATTGCCAGGCATGTGTCCTTTTCAATGTAAAAATATGGACGATTTCCTAAAGGTTTGCTTTGTATTGCTGATAATAATATCCCTTTGAAGAAAGACTGGATATGTTCGAGAATCATCAAAAATTAGCATTGTGTGGAATGATCCAGTGATCTCTTTGTCTGGTGTAATTAAAACCATATTCTCATAAGTATCCATGCACATTCCTTTATGAGAGCTCATGCACATTATCACACATGAATGCACAGTATCTTACAATGCTGGATCAAAACGACAAAACTGTACTTTGTTTGATAAAAAAAGTGAGAGCTTCACACCCGTCGGTGTCTAACTGCATTCAGATATATTTAAAATAAAAACAGACTATAATCTATGCCCCCTACGGGGAGAGCCAAACGGTCTCGGGAGATATCTGTGCAGAATAATATGAGCCAGCTCCAGGCCAGAGACGCCTGCGGTCAACCGAAGACTCGCTGACAGGAAGCAGCCATATGCAGGAGCATACTGTACGAGTCAAACACATTTCAAAACG
The DNA here is from genome assembly GCF_046254945.1 of Alosa pseudoharengus. NCBI lineage: Eukaryota > Metazoa > Chordata > Actinopteri > Clupeiformes > Clupeidae > Alosa > Alosa pseudoharengus. The sequence goes on from NW_027468774.1 coordinate 41,097,373, forward strand.
TCCATCTGGAAGCTCTTGCTGCACACAAACACTTTCATATGCCGAAACATACATCTGATGTGTTTATTTTTGAACCACACTCTCCCTCACACAAACGGCATCCTTGATGGTTTTCATTACGCTTCTTTTTAGAATATGAAGACAACACATGAAGATATCCTGATGATTGGGGACTCGTTGAACTGAGCAGGATTCATTGTCGTTCTTTGATCCTGTTCTTCTCCTCCTCAATGCTTCATGTCATTCTATCTTTTCCTCTCTCCCTTTCTATCCTCAAAACACCTACTTTCTTGTCTTCTCTCATTCTTCTCTTTCTTTACACACACACTCGTTTTCTGTCTCCACGCCTCCTTCCTTTTCATCGCTTTCTCATTCTTCCCATTTCTTCCCCTCTCCCTCCCTCCTCTTCACACCTTCCCAAACTTGCACACACACACACACACACAAAGACAGAGAAGGAGACAAACACACACGCACACACACAATCTCCTATCCTACTTCTTCACCTTTTTCTTCTGCCCTCTCCTCACGTTCACCTCTCCCTTCTCTTTCATATTGATAGTATATTTTTACTACCATATTTTTACTACCAATATATACTTATTTGTCTATCATATTCTCTCTCTGGTGTTTCTTCTACTTCCTTTAGGTGCATACAGCAGCAAAGGAGTGGCTTGACTGGAGTAACAGTAGCTCTTGTGATTCATTAAGACTACACTATCCAAGGGAGCTTCACATGTGAGGCCAGATTTCACGATTGGATTTATTGCTGAGACAACATGGGAAAAGTTAATAAAAGCTAACAGTTTAAGGATTTGTAGAGGACTATGGTGACAGGGTTAGACACAGAGCTTGTAATTCTAGACAAATCTACCCTCTCGTCTGGCCAAAAATAATTTGTAAAGCTTTTTTTTGTGGACTGGTTAAATGTGGAACAGTATATGGACAACTTATTCAATCAATTGAGGAAATAACCAGCACGTTTACAGTTGTTTGCTTTATATTTTATATGTCTCCACACCCAGACACCCACACATACACACACACACACATGCACGCTCACACCCATGCACGCGCGCGCACACACACACACACACACACACACACAAACACACACACACACACACGTCCAAAAGTCCATCCCATTTTCTTTTTCTCTCCTTGGTTTTCTGGTGTCTTGCCTCCCTCTCAGCTCTGTCAGTTTAAATTATTCTCAGACAGTAGCAAGAGCCTCCAACCCTCTCAGACTCTCTCTCTCTCTCTCTCTCTCTCAGCACATACGACCAAGAGATGGATTAAAAAACAGGCACGTCTGTGGGCACCTCAGCCTCCCTGCTCAAGGACCAACTGACACGGGCGCC
>NW_027468774.1:41101233-41156233 GCF_046254945.1 Alosa pseudoharengus
CCAGCCTCTGCATGGGGAACATTCACGTCTCTGAACAGAAGTATACAGCAAACAGTCGTCTCTTTCTCACTCGACATATTTGAACATTTTGCCTTCAGGAAAATAGAAGCATTGGAGAATGTAATGAGAGAGAGGGACAAGGAGAAGAATGAGAGAGAGAATGAGAGAGAGAGAGAGAGAGAGAGAAAGGAATTTACGATGGAAGTCTGTGAAACAGAGATAGGAGAATTCAGGAGAGATGGGGTGTTGGGTAGGTGCGGGGGAGTGTCGTGGTGACATTTGGGAGGTGGGGGGGGGTCGTTTCGAGGAGAAAAACAGAGCTGGAAGCAGTTGCCGTTTGTTGCGTTTTACGACCGGCCATTTTGGAAGCGGCCCCCTTGCCTGCTGTTTACCAAGAGGATGAGAGGCCTGTTTATGTGGAAGCAGACCCAGCAGGGAGCGAAGGAGGCTGGAAGGTGCCGGAAAGAGTCAGGTGGGGGGCGGGCGGGGTGTCGTCCACTAACCCTCAGTAGAGAGAGGGAGTAGAGGAAGCAAGGAAGTTTGACCTTTGACATGTACACAGTCATCTCCACATGACGTGCTGTGATGTCTCTGGCTGGCTGTGTCACCCTCAGAACAAAGGCAGAGAGGGTGACAATTGTGTATTTAAAGCTACTGTATGGCACAATTATACATACACATACACAATAGCACACACACACACACACACACAGATAGAGAGAGAGAGTATAATGGTACCTCTGTAACCAAAGCCAACTTTAAAGTGTTTCAGTAAAAGGGTATGGGAGATCAATCCGTGAGATCTAGTTTTGAAAGTGTGACAGGAGACAAGACGTAGTTGGTGAAAACTAATTATCAAAATTACATATAAATTATCACAGCAATGTCCTTGAATTGTTCTTTCCATGATTGCTCTGTATACACTGATTTGCTCTTCTATGTGTGTGTGTGTGTGTGTGTTTGTGTGTGTGTGTGTGTGTGTGGTATGCCACGGCTGCTGTTGGCGAGTGATTTTGTGTGTGTAGTTACATGTATGAATGGGTCGCTGTAAATCTGCGTAGTGGGAGATTTAGGGAGCCCCCACCCTGTCACCCCTCTACCTCTCCCCCCATCAGTGCCACAGAGGCGTCTGGGGGGGACGCCCCTAACACTCTGCCGTAAATTTCTGCCTGCCAGGCTCCCCTATCAAAGGCAGAGTGGGGACTCCCGCTCTCTTTCTTTCTCTGTCCTTCTCTCTACTGTCCTTTCTTTACTTCTCTTATTCTTCCCCCCTCTCTCTCTCTAACTCCATTCCCATTGCTTTTCTGCTTTTTCTGTGCTTCTCTTTTATTTCTTTTTAGCTGTTTTTTTGTCTCTTTTGCTTTTTGTTTTTCCCTTCTCTAGTACAGTAAAGTTTTGATGCCCATAATGTTTGTTTCTCTTTCTCTCTCTGTGTTATTGTTTGTGTGTTTTTTTGTTTTGTTTGAAGTCTCCAAACACCACAGACCTGTGGATAATTGGCAAATTTAGAGCATGACATACACACACACATAAATTCAGCTCTGGACAATCGCGTGTATCTGCTAACAACAATGCTGGCCGACACATGCACAAAGCCCTAAAGAAACCCCCAGATAAAGACAGACGTCGGGCCGCATATTAACAGACCCTGGCACCCTGACAATCCAACATGGCCGTAAAGCACCGACTCAAAGCAGCTTGGGTTGCACAGTGGAGTATGCAAGGATGTTTTACAGCAGGCCTCCCGGCCGCAGCGTAACAATATCGCTGGAGATTTAAGGCTGTTTCATCAAGCCCGTATCGGAGGAGTGCGCAGCGGAGCAGCAGTGTTGGACACCGCAGGCGGGAAAATGTCTGGCCTTATTCACAAGCTAAAATAGCTCCCTCAGGATGGCGAACGCTCATCATTAAAACAGCACTTGGCTTAACAAAGCATAAATAGTACTTTTAAAGGTAGTTCCACTGCCCTGCAGTGGGATGGTCAGTGAACTATGGTGCATAAATTAGATAGTATGTAAATTGCAGAATTATTTCAAGTTTTAGCACAACATGTCGATTGATTAATTTCATTTTGTGTTTTTAATGTTTTTTAATATAGACTGTCAGTTTATGTTAAAAGTATACATGTTTATTTCTATTAAATTATTTTTTTTCTGTGTTGATTTATGGTGGACAAGAACTCTATATTAAATTAATTCTGTAATTAAACATTATAATAAAATATGATAATGATTGACATCCAGTTGCTTATAAAACTAAAATGCAGGATGTTTCAGAAAATTATTGGTCCTGGTCATTAATGTACAAAAAAAAACATTAATACTGGAAAGCATTTTGTTTTATAATTAAATCACATTTCATAAAATCTACTGCAAAAATATAACATAATTTCACAGTTTCATTTCCATCTCTGCCTGTACACAAAATAAAACAAGTAAATAGAACGAGTAAATAAATAAAAACGTTAAAACAGTTGAAGAAAAACTATCCAGCGATCTCCTGATGTGGCCCTGACCTGGCCCACCTCCGGCCCACAGACCAGCGCTTCATCTGGACAGGATCTCTGTTTCTCTCATTCATTTTCACAAATCCATGTCTGTATTCTCCCCAACTAATACATTCTGTGAAAGTAATGCATTTAAGACTGGCGTCATTATTAACCCCCAGGCCAGGGTCCCCTTACGTTAATGTATGTGCTGCTGCATACGCGTGTGTGCGTGCGTGCGAGCAGCCAGTGGGGCTGCGGAGCCAACGCAAAGTGGGGGCTCCACCATCTCACGGCTAAGAGAGGCCATATATTGATCAGGTATAGGGTGGGGCAGTAAAGCGGTGTGCCTCCAGTTAATCCAATCTCCGGGCCACTTCATTTAGACGGTAAGTGTGCCCTGATTGCATTTTTGGGAGGGCATTAGATGTGGGTAATTTTGTTTTTTGACGTGTTGCCATCCCTCAGCCTTCTCCTGTGCTGGCGACCCTGCGTTCAGCCCAATCTAATATACAAATGGAGGGGCCCCGTTTCACCGGGGTTATGGATAGGAGGGATTTTCGATGAGTGCTCCTTGATTTTTTTTTTTTTTTTCAAATCCTTTCACTCGCTCCCATATAGATCTCTGGCGTGACTGTGTCTGTCGGGCCCACTTTTTCACCCAATACTGTCACCAGTACTGATCAATCAGACATTATGAAATCAACCAGTTGCTGCCAGTCCTTCAAGCGTGTGGGCCAGGTACTGAGACGCCAGATACGTCAAAGACAGTGTAATGCTCTGTCACACAAATGCCATTCAATACACATTAAGTCATTGCGGTATTGGTTTTTATTCCATAGCGACTTTATTCAAGTTGTGTAAGTGCAGATAGATATTTTGCAGAAAAAAAAATTCCAGCTAACTAATGTCACAAACAATTCCCAAGACAGCATATCTCCAAAGTGGATGAGCTAATCCAAAACAATTTAGCTGTTGGATGGTTTGCTGCTGAAAGGTATGGCAAAGCTTAGAACTCAGGAAATATAAAACAAGTCTAACGCACCATTCATTTTTATTTCATTAATTTGGCTGACACTTTTATACAAAGCGACTTACAATTATTACAAGGCCCAGTCTCCCAGCAGCAACTTATTAACAGCGGCAGCCGGGAATCAAACCCACAATTTTACTGGCTACTGCATGCTAGACCAGCTCCTTTACCATTACACTACCAGTTCCCATTTAGATGGCATCTAGGATTTGTGCACATTATGGTTTAAAAGATATTATTGTATTCCTTTGAGATAACCCAGATGAATGGGCTGGCCAAACAGATAGCCATAGGAATCGCTATGTTGATATGAAACGCAAACTGCTATGATAAATAAGTCGTAATGATGTTATGAATGGTTCGCCATTTCAAGAGGAGATTTATTATTTCAGGTTTGGCCTTCAACAGGTGCACACACTCATGCTGGATGACATTACATCGATCAGACAGCCAAAGCCAGTCCTCCAAATCTCATATATGCCCACAAATCCGAGAAATGCACCTAAAATTACAGTGCCATTTAAAGTACCAAGAACAAACATGGCAGTTCACTTAAATGAAATCATTCAATATGTTACGTTGTGTCTACACATTTTAGGAATTGTGTCATTCAGTGGTGAAACCACAAACTTAGATTAAATGTTCAATTTACTTTTTTTAAAGTTAAGAAACACCCCTGTATACATTTATATAAACTGACTAACCCATGGTCCTGGAAATGTTCAAGGTGAAACACAAAACATGCAAACATAAAACACTCAGATTACATCTGTGGCGCACACTGACACACACACACACACACACACACACACACACACACACACACACACACACACACACACACACACACACACACACACACACGGTGTAAACTGACAGGCACACTCAAACCTGTACAGAAATACAATACAAACACACACATACAGTAGGCACACAATCATACCACACTCATATTCATATACAACAGACACAGACACACACACACACACACACACACACACACACACACACTTGGCATGCATCTCTCTGACTGAGGTTGCGAGGGACATCCAGCTAGTATCTGGCATCGATCTCTTCTTTCGTTTCTCATTTAAAGCGATAAATCTCCCTCTCTCATTCCATTTCTCTCTCACACGTTTTCCCATTTTTCTCTCTCTGGTTCTCTCCTCTTCCATCTTCAATGCACTACAGCTCCTTCCATCTCTCTCTCTCTATTTATCTCTCTTTTCCTATCTCACTTTCCTACTTAACCTCATCCCCTCTCTCTCCCCCTTTTTTTTCTCTCTCCTTCTCTTTGTCTCTCTCTCTCTCTCTCTCTCTCTCTCTCTCTCTCTCTCTCTCTCTCTCTCTCTCGGGGTTTCTGTGACAGTGGCCTCCTTTGCTAATGAGGAGAAATGTATGTGAGTTTGTATGTGTGCTTGTGTTTGTGTGAGCATGTGTGTCTGAGTGTTCTTGTGTGTACATGTGGGTGTGTGAGAGAGTGCACATCTGTGTGTGTATGTGTGTGTGTGTGTGTGTGTGTTGGGGGCCCATTACAGATCTCATGTCCATAATGAGTAGTGGTGGCGGCAGCCAAGGCAGCTACACTCACTCTCTGTCTCCCATACACACACACACACACACACACACACACACACACACACACCCCTGGGGCCCCCTCTGCCTTCTGTTTCACCTCAGTTGTAGGGTTCAGCTGCGGGTCAGGGCCAGAACACCACTTCCTCCCTCTCACAGACTCTCTCTCTCTTTGTCTCTCCATATCTCTCTCTCTCTTTCCCCTCTCTCTATCACTAATTGTCTCTCTCTCTTTGTATCTCTCTCTTCATCTCTTTCCCCTCTCTTTATCTCTCCATCTTTCTCTCTCTCTCATTCAATCCTTCTCTCCCCCTCTCCCTCCCTATTTCTCTTTCGTTTTTTTTCCATTGCCCATGGCACCCTCATTTTCGTAGTCATTTTCCATAGTCGCTTCCATCACTTCATCTCTTTTCATTTTGAGAGAAGCAGACAAGGAATTGGTGAAAAACCAATGTGTGTGTATTGTTGTGAATTTCTTTGTTTTGTATGCATCACATAATGTGCAAGCTACCGGATGGCAAAATGTCCTTCGGGATAAATAAAGTGTCTATCTATCCATTATTGTAGTTTTCAGTTTGATAAAGGACACAGGGCAGAATATAGTAGAAGAAATACATGCTTGTGTTAAAAGAATGACACAACAACTTGGAGAAAGGGGAGGGGGGTAGAAACTATGCAAGAGTGAAAGGGAAGTATGCGATAAGAAGAAATGAAAAGAGATTGTTAGTGAGAGGGGTAGAACAGGAGAGAGAAAAACAGGGAGACAGAGAGAGATATAGAGGGAGAGAGGTGTTACTGAAAATCGTGAAAGAGGAGCGAGATAAAGAAAGAAGAAAAGATGAGAGATATGGTGCTGGAGACAGGGTCAGCACAACCTCCTCCTGATTCTACCAAGCACTATAAATCATATCCCAGCCTAATGTCCCTGTGTTCAACATCACACACACATACACACATACACACACATGCGCATGCACACGCACACCCACAAACACGCACACGCACACGCACACACACACACAGAGTTTTCTCTCTCCTTCCCTGGAACACTCACTTGCTTGCACACACACAACCCCTTGATCCCTTTGTTGTACTTACTGAAGAAAAATATCTCCCTTTTCTCTATAGTGGTGAGGTTTTCTGATCCTCGTTTCACTGGCCTATACAGTACTTAACAGGCCCTATATGGGAACGCACACACACAATCTCTCACCCACACAGAAACTCTTAAACCTTCACAATCTTGCAATTACATGGGTAACACAGTCGACACTTGAGGTGGGATTACCCCAAACAAGGGGCAATAGTCCTCCTCTCAGCAGAACTGTCGTTATCGAAGCAAATACCCAGTAGCCCCAGCCATCATTTTAAATCACGGCCACTATATATCCCACTTACTGGAACCCAAACAGCCATGAATTAGCCATCATTAGTGTAAGTAGATCCTCACCCCCATAAGTTTGGCGAAGGCTCAGTTTACCCCTGCAGTGATGCTGTAACTGAAGCTCAGTCCTCCTTGTCTGGTGCCGTGTTTTACCCCAATGTGACAAGAGGCAGCTGGGGTGTAAATTTACATCCTGCAGACTGATGCATAGTTCACTAACATATGTAAACACTACATATAAGGTTCCAAACACACACACACACACACACACACACACACAGACACACACACATGTATAGTACTGTATATGCACACATACATGGACAGAATCATAAACATAGACATAGACAAACACTTATGTATTGTACACATGCATAGCATTTCTCAAACACACACACACACACACACACACACTTCTTATCCTAAAAGTGCTCATCCTCTCCCTCTCTTGCCTCTGATATCTGCAGACACACACACACACACACACACACACACACACACACACACACACACACACACACACACACACACCGACACACACACACACATTTTGGTGTAAACTCTCATTTCTGAATTTAGAAGTCAGACTCAAACCCGGGTCCCCGTGGGCACGTGGACCTGAATATGGTACGGGCACCACAGCGCCCCCTACTGGTGGAAAGTTACTTTTGCTGGTGTGATGATGTGCTTGTGCCAGCCAGCGTGATGCACCTTTCCCTGGTGACTCATGAACCAGGACCATGGACCGTTCCAGGAGCAAAGGTATCATGGAGACGACAAGCACTGACAAGTGGATAGTTTTGTCTGCAACCTATTAGACATTTCAAAACTATTAAAAACACTCATCATAGAGGAAGGGAGGAGACATCACGCAGGGAGAGTTAGGTAAGGGTAACATAATGCTCTTTACAATGTGTGTGTGTGGTGTGTGTGTGTGTATGTGTGTGTGTGTGTTTGTGTGTGTGTGTGTGTGTGTGTGTGTGTGGGTGTGGGTGTGTGTGTGTGTGTGTGTGTGTGTGTGTGTGTGTGTGTGTGTGTGTGTGTGTGTTTGTGTGTATGTGTGTGTTTGTGTGTGTGTGTATGTGTGTGTGTGTGTGTGAAGGAGGAGCGCTACCAGATGTCCTCCTCTGCTCCCGTGGTGGCGGGTGTGGTGACGTCAGGCATGCCCCTGGCTGCACAGTATATTGGGTATGTATCGAGTGGTGCTGTCTCTCTCACACACACACAAACACACACACACACACACACACACACACACTGAGGGCCAAATGTACGTAAATTTGCGAACGTAGCGTTATCAGCGTCATGGACACACCGCAGATTGCGAACGCTGTCAGACCCAAGTTTCCGTCGTATTTATCAATCGTTTAATCCTTAGTGTAAACTGCGCCTTTCTCTGCTTTTCTCCGCCCATAAACGCAATTTACGAACGTCCACAACTGAATGGCAGCGCCTACATACAAGCGCAGTTGAATGAAGTTAACTGATGACAACATTAAAAAGAATCAAACGTTTAGCGATCATGAAATAATACCATACATGATAAGATGTAAACAAGCAGGGAGATAATGAAGATCAGTAGTTCTACTTAAACTACTTGTGCACGTAGGCTATGGAAGATTGGTCAAATCTAGCAAGTAGGAAAGTTTAAGTGAATGACGTGAAAGTGAAAGTAAGACATTCGAAAGGCCAACGAAAGTTAAGGTTGCTTTTGGTAGTACAAATATTTTCACCACAAAAACTGGTGCTCTAAATAGCGATTCTGTTGTCTTTGAAAGGTTCTCTTATTGACGCATTGAACTGCAATTTGGATTAACAACTGCTTTTACAAGGCGGAAGTATTTAGGCGCAGAATAGACGTGCGCTTTCAGGAGCAGTCTTAGTACATACCGCGGAATACATAATTAGGCGCTCTTTACTCTTCCCCTCCCATCTTTTTATGCTAAACTCCCACTTTCCCCTGGATCCTCCCATGAATGCATATGCATGACATGACAAATGCCACTTTCAGCTCCCGCGGCAAGCAGTTTGCGCTTTTACGTCATTGCGGCCTGTTTGTACATACCTCGCAATGATTTTACACGCACACTGCGAAATAAATACGCCTGAAGTGGGCGCAAAAGCGTTAGTACATCTGGCCCTGAGTGTTTTTTTTTTTTCAAGTGTTTGGAAAATGTTTAGTTTTTTATCCGGCCTGCCCTTTGGCATGGTCATCACTCATCCCTCGCTCTTACATTCGTCCACTTCCCCTCTCTTTCACTCCGTCCCGCTGTCCGATGTCACCCTCTTTCTCTGTCACACTTTCTTTTTATTGGCAGTGTTTTGACAGTGTTCTCTCCAGAGAAGGTATTTAATCTTGGAGGATTAGTACAAAGGCAAGACATGAGAGTATGTGTGTGTGTGTGTGTGTGTGTGTGTGTGTGTGTGTGTGTGTGTGTGTGTGTGTGTGTGTGTGTGTGTGTGTGTGTGTGTGTGTGTGCGTGTATGTGTGTGTGTACTGTATGTATGTATGTTTGTGTGTGCGTGTGTGCATTTCTAGAAAATTCTATGAATTCACACAAGACTGATTGTTAATGTACAATGTTCAGAGTTCATGCATCATTTGCTAAACAGAAGATCAAAAGAAGGAAAGACAATAAAACATATTTCTGTGTTTCTGCCTGTGTGTGAGAGGGGGTAAATATAACATTATCATCTGGTAGGGGAATTATAGGCACATTCTCAACATACGTTTTTAATAAAAGTACAGAATGTGTTGACACTTTGTGTGCATCTGTGTGTATATTTGTGCATCTGTGTGTGTGTGTGCATGCTTGCATGTGTGAGGGTGTGTGTGTGTGTGTGTGTGTGCCTTTGTATCATTGTTACTGCAAAAAAATTTCAAATAACAGACATTTCCTACACACACTACAGTAAGCAAAGGAATGATGAATATACTTGTTCAGCTGCTGAAACCATATGTTCCATGTTATTTTTGCTAAATATACATCTTTGTTTCTTTTTTAAACCTGCCAGTCATCTCATATTTCCCGATCAACCCCAACATTATTTAATTAAAGTTTAATTTGAGAACGGAGATTTTGTTTGTATAACCACCTTCCAAATGGCATCCTGCTACTTAGTAAATGCATGTGGGTTAGAATATCCCTCATGTTTGTAGCAAAATTAACTGTGTAGGTTTGTTTGTGTGTGTGTGTGTGTGTGTGTGTGTGTGTGTGTGTGTGTGTGTGTGTGTGTGTGTGTGTGTGTGTGTGTGAAAACAAAACATCCTCTCCATACTGCTGCCGCAGCAGTAATCAGTGTCTTGTGTGTGTTCAGCCACAGCTTTCCCTGTTTCCATGGTGTTCCTTGGCGATGGTACACTAGTGACCTGGCGACAACCTCTCTGGGTTCATGACCTCTATATGACCCAAGTCAGAAGGAAAGATGAGCTTCCGTTGTGCAAAGGGTGTATGCTAGACATGGGAGTATGTGTCTGTGTGTCTATGTGTGTCTATGTGTGTGTGTGTGTGTGTATGTGTGTGTGTGTGTGTGTGTGTGTACGTAGAAGGAGAGTAATTATATATATGTGTGGGTATGTGTGTGTGTGTGTGTGTGTGTGTGTGTGTGTGTATGTATGTGTGTGTTGCGTGGGGTAGGGGGTGTCTGTGTGGGAGCATACGTGTAGAATTGGCGAGACGCCTTTGTCTCTATCACTTGATCTCACCCACTCCATCTAACCACACTCTGGGGGGTCATACAATGATGATCACAGGATCATAGACACACACACACACACCCACTCACACACACACACACACACACTCACACACACTAGACATCACACACTGGCTTGAAGTATGCTTGGTATATGCTGTATATCGGCATTTGCACACAATATATCTACTTGCCTTATTTACAAAACATGACAAATACACACATGTTCCAGAGACAACACTCGCACATCAGCATCACATCACACTGTGCTTGTGAGGGAGGAGCTGGGTTCATGACATCTGAATGTGCCTAAGACACTCTAAAGACACAGGGCTTTTAATGATATCCCAACATTTCCTCCCACTCCATCTCCTCACCTCTCCTCTCCTCTCAGTCTCCGTCTCCTCATCCCCCACTTTCTCTCGTTTTATCTGAAATGCTCTCCCTCCTCTCCTACTCTCCTCCCTTCCCCCATTTCCACATTATTCTGATCTAACTGACACCTCCAACCAACACCAAAAAAAATATCTCACCATTCATTTGCACACTGCATTTCATCTTTCATTTATCCCTCAATCACTTCAGCCTGTTTTCTTCCTCCGTGCTCCCTCCACCTGCCCATAAGGTGTAGCAAATGTCCATTCATTGACTACCTTTCTATTCAGCATGGCCAGCTGTGCCATGATTGTGTGCATATGAACGTTATTGTACTCCCTTTACAAACCCCCATTACAATCTCTATTCCCCTTCTCCCTAAATTCCCTCAACCTTCACTTCTCCGGGGCCATGCAATACATAGGTATTATAATTTTTCACACACACACACACACACACACACACTCAGAGGGTTGTTGACACCAGCTACGGTGACACTGGTGCCTTAATCACTTCTGACTGGAGCCCACCCATCTCCCCTCCTGTGATCCTGTGGTCCCTGGATGTGTGTGTGTGCGTGTGTGTGTGTGTGTGTGTGTGTGTGTGTGTGTGTGTGTGTGTGGCCACAGTAATCAGATGGCAGGAGGCGGTGTGTGATTGACACACAGTCCAATTAGAGCGGATACGCAAGGCCCCCGGAGAGGCGCGGGCAGGCTATGCAAATCAGCAGCCTCGCATCTGGAGCGGATGCTGAGGATGTCTACCTGCAGAGTGTGTGAGGGGGGCTGGAGTGTGTGTGTGTGTGTGTGTGTGTGTGTGTGTGTGTGTGTGTGTGTGTGTGTGTGTGTGTGTGTGTGTGTGTGTGTGAGAGAGAGAGAGAGAGTCTGAATGTGTAGATTTCTCTGTGTATCTGTGTCTACTTTCATTCATCATGTGTGTGTGTATCTGCATATTTTCCTTAAGAAACATTAGTCTGTGTTCACATATATGCCTATTCACATGTATGCCTGTGAGGAAATGTGCGCCTGTGTGTGTATGTGCTTGTATGTGCTTTTGCCTGTCAGTGTTTGTGTGTTTGTGTGTGTGTGTGTGTGTGTGTGTGTGTGTGTGTGTGTGTGTGTGTGTGTGTGTGTGTGTGTGTGTGTGTGTGTGTGTGCACTAATTATGGTTTGTCTCTGGAAGTGGAAATGAGTGTCTCCATGGGCTTGTGAATCATCCGGGCGGACACATCTGCCTTCCCCTACCCATGGTGCCTCTAACACAATATGTTGCCCTTCAGGGGAATAACACACACACACACACACACACTCTCGCGCACACACAGACACACACTCTCAAACACACACACACACACACAACACACGCAAACACACACACACACACACACGCACACACACACAAATGCACATATACAGTACACACAAGCTAAAGATGCTTCACAAAAAAAAAGCCCAAATATTTTCACACATACACACACACACACACACACACACACACACACACACACACACACAGAAACTGACAATAAATGCAAACACATGGACACTGCTGCATTAGAAAGTACATCATATTAACTAATGGAGTTGTGTAGTGTTACCTGATGGAAGAGATTTTGAAAAGCTTCACTCTACAGTAAGACCTTGTGGTGTTAAAATCCACATTAAATAATACAAACTCAAAAGAAGTCCACACACCATGGATGTATACTGCAGATGATGGCTTTAATGCACTCCGGAGCATTAGTGAAGAAAGCAAGTAAGTGAAAGCTAAGCTAAGCAAAGTGAGCAGTGAGCAGTGAGCTAACATCATCTGGCTGTTATCCAGCCTTTATACCCCTTCAAGTCATCCCAGACAGCACCCACTTTGTTTACAGATAACTGACCAAGTAATATATGGTACTCCACCTTTGCCCTCTCATCCTGTTATTCCTACATTCTTTAGGTTTTGTATACATTTCCTGTCACCAAACCTTATCTATGCCATTTTCTGCCAGGCCTGCTCTTTCACTTAAACCAGTCTTCCTTTCCCACACTGAACATACTACAGAATTCAGTTTCACAAAACAATGATATTACACAGAATAAAGATACTACATAAAAGATATATAAACTAAAGGATATATTTCAATAAAGGCCACGACATTCCCCCCTTTGAGCATGAAGTGCTCACTTATGCAGCAAGATCAAACATTTATCACTATTTTAACACCTCCCCTACTATCAAGAAAATACAGCTGCTAAGCTGAGTCACACTACAAACAGTCAACTAGGCAAACCAGTTACCACAGCAGCAACTATAATATTAAGCAATTGTCCCCAATACCACTGATAAACATCAAACACTTATATTAGTACTGTTATTACACCCTTGAACCAACCCTCACTTAAATCAAATCCAATAGTGTAGTGTTATTATCAAATAGAATGGCAAGTCAAATCCTCTCGGTGGAAGCGAAAACCCTTAAGGGAAAACCTCTTTTTTCATTGTTTTTAGAGGAAAAAACCTTCATAAGGGAAACTCTTCTACTGTCCTGTTTGTACAGCAACACTTGTTTACAACAAGCGAAAGGAGAAACTTTCCTTCAACTACACATATGCTTTTCCATCCCCATAAATTCATCAAATGAGCAAACAGATCACATAAGAATTCCTGATGGGTGTTTTTAGATAGGGCTAGCCCTATAATATTCTAAGCTTCTACATGAAGATAGGTTACATGCTATAATGACCCTCTTCTCTGAAAACTAAGTAACACCAAACTATTAATAATACATTCTCATTACACACAGTTTTTAGTACATTGTTCCTCGGAGATGGCAAAGTGTAAATGCAATCGCAGATGTATTAGCAAATGTTGGATGCTGCGCTTCAAGTGTGAAGTATGTTACGAATGTTGCAATTCACAAAAACAAAAGCCATTGTCTTAGTTCCGTACTCCATCTCATATGCTCTGAGAACATTGGTGGCTTGGCTGTTGGACGGAGTGGAGTCCACACCCAATCCCACTTCATCAATGAAAGAGCTGGTTTTGCTTCCAACCAGCATACTGTATCCTAATGTTCCTCCTTTCTCCAATCCTCTATGAGGAGCATCAGTTCTGGCATCACTGGCATCACTGTCATGTTTCCATTTCCTTGTCATCTGTCCTGGCACTAGTATCTCCTTCCACAAGGGTTGCCATTTGCTTCATTCATCAACAGCAGTGGCATTTGTGATCCATTTCTCCCAGCCACTGTTTTAAGCACTATGGATCTCAAACAAGGAAAAAACAAAGAGAAAACAAGCACAAATACAAGCAAACCTATTCCTACAACTATTCCTATTTGTGCTAGCCATATTTCTAATCCTCCTAATGCCCCCTTAAACTATCTTTCTATCATTATTAGTTTTGCCATAGCTATGTTATGGGAATAACAATACTACTTATACTACTACTACAATACTACTCCTATGTTGACACACACTCCATTTTCTTTGGCTAATATCTGATCCAACATCATCCAGTGGTGCATAACTACCCAGAAGGTTGCAGCCACCTGTTCTCTTAGTGCTCCAAGCACATAACAGACTTCTTTCATATTGGAAGATTCGTCAATATTCCAGATTCCTGGTGGCTGATAAGATTTCGTCAGTCAATAATCTCTGTGTTACCTGACTCTTCTTTGTGGCCTCACAGTTTGTGAAAAAAAACAATTGAATAGCTCATTTCCTGGTGGTTTGGTGGTATGTCATGGACTGGGATCTCTGCAGTTTTCTGTCCATTCCCTGGTTATTATCAGGGCAGATGTTGCTGGGACAATGTCCCCCCTTTCTCACTGGATTCCTTGCCTGGAAGTCTACAATCAACAGGGGAACAGGAGCATACATGCCAAAAACACTATACCTACCACTGCCATGATCATTTCTATCCCCAGGCAGTATACTGTAGGTTGTTGACTCTTTTCCTGTAGGTCCTTTCGAAAGTCCTTTTTCCTGCTTATAAATTGTTCTGTGAAATAATGACAATTATTCCATATCATTTCTAATTTGTCCTCGGAGCTGATCCAAAGGTGGGCCTCTGATAGACCTCTCAGTTTTTTATCTTTAGTGCAAAAAGTGATTACTCTGGTTTTGTTGTGACCTTATTTGCATTGAAGCAATGTGTAAGGCATCAAACCAGTTAAATCTGTTGAGGCATACATTTTAGCAATTCTCCCTTTTAGCATGTCATTTGCCCTTATCATCTGAAAACCCCTACAAACCACTTCCAAGGTTTTTTATTTTTATCATATCAATGTAATCAATAACTATCATATCAATGTAATCAATAACTAAGTGTTTTTATGTTCCTTCTGGGACCTAATGGTTTAAACAACACTATCACTTTCCTGATATGATGACTATACACATGACATTTTTTTAGACTATCATCAATAACTTCCTGTAACTATAAAAATCAAAAAATCCTTCAATAAAAAATATTCCTCTAAAAATATTCCTCTTTACTACTCCCCCCTTGCGCATAGATCCCAAATATGCGCAAAGGAAAGCACCATATCAAGTATCTGTTGAGAAAGTATCTAGTAAGTATCATATAAATGCCACTAACCATTAAAGTTACAGTTATGGAATTTAGCAGAGTCTTTTTTCCCAAAGGGACGGTCAAATAAAACATTAATCAAATAATGACAGTGAAAAATTATAAAAATCTTTAACCCAAGGTAACAAATGTAACAAATAATATGATTTAACATTATACCAGGGGTTCGCCCCCCTTTGTTACTGTGATTAACAGAATAGAGTTGGTGGACCTCCATTCCTTCCATGAAGACCAACAGCTTTCCACCAGCTTTTCTATTTCTGAAATAATAACATTTTAATCTTCTGACAATGATTTATGATGATCCTAATTCCATCTATTCTCTTTTTGCATAAAGACTAAACAAATTTCCCTATAAGAAATTTTATTTTACTTATTGTCAATTTGGAATACTACTTGAAGACTGGTTATTATGTAAGCTATATTAATTAGATGTTCTAGGACATGCAGTAATCTCATCATTTCTTCAACATACCTTACTTATGTTAAATTTCTTTGCATGTCATAGATTTTTATAAGGTTTTATTCTTCAAAAACTACGCTTACCTCTTCTAACCCTATACTTTATCTAGGCTATCTAAACTATTAGTAAATCCTAGTTCTATTTTCTAATCCTATTTCTCTGCTTTCTTTATGTTATCTATTGCTTTCTTTATCAAATGTCATAGTATAATACGTAAGATCTTTTGGCGTCACATTAGTTACATGTAAAGCAGATATTATATCATTTTAATATTCCTACAAACTTTATTTTTCCCATTAAAGCTAAATAATTCTATTCCTAAGACTTGTTGAGCGTGAGTGACCACTAGGGAACTCCCATGATCTAGAGGTAATATTTTAATATGTAACAGTCCCTAGGACATAGCCAAATTAGTCTTACCTACTTACACCACCACCTATCCTGAAAAATTAATGGAGTGTCATTTGACATTAAAAATAGCAGTGTTATCACTTTGTGACTTAATTTGATTAAAACATTTGCATTTACAATTAATTAAACAGTAATCACTTCTATTCGAAATAACAATCAAAATATAATAAAGGTAAGAATAAGAGTAAATCATACTTTAAATTTGCTCAACAAAGTATTTACCTACTTACCCTGAGATGTCTTAACTACCCTCTCTCTACCTAGTCTGGGCATCGTTGGGTATCAGGTGGGCTTACCCATAAGATAGTCCCTCAGCATGGTGTCCTCATCAACTCCCTTTGATAGTACTGGTATAAACCTTCTCTTGTAGAATTCACTAGGCCTCCTTAAAACTATACTATTTCACAAGGGAAGAGGAAGGCATGCTCGTTGGGCTCATCCTTCAGTGCCTGGGTGTCTCCTCCCTCTCCCTGTCCTGTTTCTTTTGTCCACTTCTTTGACAGTCAAAACAAACTGATGATTGTCTTGCTTCAGATGTCCATTCTCACATGATGCCTCCTCTGTAATTGCCTCTCACTCTGCCTTAGTTATTCCCATCTTGTCTGAGTCTCCACCCCCACTGACATGGAGATTGTGGCTGCCATGGGCTTGACTGTGCCCACTATAATAGGTATCCATAGGCCAGTAGACTGACAGGTTTGGGAACACCTGTGATGGTTGCTCCTACTGCCATAGTGTTGAGGATGGTGCTGCTACTGGTTTTCCCAGACTTGAAGCCATAGGTCGCCATAGGTGCCTGTATTGTCTTTTTGAGGCTGCAAGCGCTTCCATTGCACTTCCAAGTTCCCTCTTTGCTCTCCAGCTTGCCACTGTTGCCTTAACAAAGGCCTCAGAGTCCTTATCTCTTTTCAGTTTGTCCATGCTCAGCACTGTTGTGCTGAACTTGCTCCGGACTCAGTCAGGACAGGGAGTACTTGGATTAACCCCTGCACATCAGCATGTCCTCACACGGCTGGTAATGAGCCTTTCCCCCCTTAGATATAAGAGGCAGCATTACATTTACTGTTTAGCTGGAGGGGATGAGGAACTCATGCTGCAGGCAGATTGTAGTATTTACTAGATTACTCTATCTATCATCTACCTTGCCCTTTTGTAATTTACCATTAACTGCACATTTTATCCCTTATATCTTCCTATAACATCTGCATCTATTATTAGTCCTACATGTATGGTCACTCACTCCCAAGTCATCTCCTTACTTCTGCCTCTTATCTCCTATTGTATTAATCTATCAAGATGTCAAGATGTTTTTGAGCATTTTAAATACCTCTTTTTCCTACTATTTCCACTATGACTGACCTATTCTTCTTATAGCTCTACTATTGTCAATTTTATGTAATCCCTGATCTTAGTAACAGTGCTAAATCCATTAATTCTTGTATAAGCCATAAATCTGTATATTTCCTCATTCTCTCAACCACTTTTCTGCAACACTTTTTCATTGTACTGTTTATTAACTGATCCCTTTTGGTCTCTTTAACTATCAGAATGGGGATTCCACTAAGTGGAACACTTAGTCTTTACACTAAGTCATTTTACTTTAGCCTGGGGTTTCTGTAACACTACTTATTACCTTATAGGTGACTATCAAATTTCCATACTTACTTGGTTGACCATGGCATTCCCTTTACCATTAGTCAGCTTACCCAGTTTCTCTAAACATTACTAGAGTAATTATCTTATATAATTCTATACCTTTGAGGCTCTTACTGTCCATATGCTGCATTCCACAGTGAATTGTCTAATATATTATGCCATTCCTCACTACCAAAACATACTTCCAGTTAATTTATCAATTAAGCCATTGAAGTATAATTCCCCAGTTGTCTCCATGTATTTTTTTATATCCTTTAGCACTGTAACTTTATCAAAAGTGTAATATTAACATTTACTAAATGAATTTTATGAAATTAACTTTATCATACCTTATCATACCTCCTCTCAACATTCAACATTCATTCTTGAATTTCCCCTTGGCGATCAATAAAGCATCCATCTATCTATCCTCTAGCTATAGGTAAATAAGTAAACCTTTCCTTCAGTATAAATATACTATACTACATATACAGTCTCTAAGTATAAATCTAAGTAGAAATGTAGGCTAGATATACTCAAAACTCTTTATGTATACCAAGTACAAATCAATTTCCCATTTCTATGATTTTTACACAAAAAGTTTAAGCTATGCATATTCTTAGTTAGAAATAAATAGACCCACAGTACATTTCACAAACTCATTTTTACTAAGGGAGTCACTACTCAGTTCCCTCTGTACTGAGCCCCCATGAAACCCCCAACAGCAAATTAACTAACACCCCATATAACCCTATAACCACTTAATTATAACAGTATTATCTAAATTATAATATAGCTATGTAAATAACAAATTATACTCTATAGGGCCAAACAGCTTAGCACCAGTTTCCATCAAATAACCCCCAGTGCTAACAACAATTGCTGCCTTATACCATATGATTCTTCAAACCATTTGACAGGTAGAAACTAAATATCCCCAGAGATCTTCTGTAAACATCAATATCCCCATTATCTAGATTGTTAAATATAAAGTAGTAATCCAAAACGTTTTAAGTCAGTCAGAGTCAGTCTTTTTCAGTGTCACCTTATTTCAAATATTAACCATTTTTTTGATTATTATCATATGTCAGTTGATCTTGGCTTATGCAACCCGTGATGTGAACAATACAAAACCCCTTTTCCAACTTTTAACAAAAAAAAAGGACTATGTGGGAAGGCTATAACCATAGCCTATAGCCATAAACATTTTCCACATAGCAGGACAGCTTTATAACCAAATGACCTTGCCCAAACCACCTCTTCAGAGCTAAACAGTCACCTGTACCTTTAACTGTAAATGTACATGGAAACAATACCTGATCTTATTGTATATTATCACCCATAACACCACAAAGTAGGATGTCACTCATAACACACATACTCATGACACACATACCACAATACACCAAACATATAACTGTAATATGAATTATTGATAAACCTTATTGAGTTCCTATATATGTCTAGAACATTATCCAAAGGAATCTTAAATTCAATTATTTTCCCCCAATAACACTGTGGTGCTCCATGAACTATAATCCATCACAAAATCTTTCTAAAATCTATCTAAAGTCTTCTGATGTATGGGTAGCATACCTAAGCTTCAACAATGTTACCATGAACCAAATTAACTTCAATACTGCTATCCAGTGTAGTAATGCCAGTTGCTGACCCAGCTTTAGCCTAATAATGCCAACCGCTATCTGAGCCTAATAATACTATGCAAACCTAGCCTAGTCTAGTCATGCTATAGCTAAGCTATTTAATTAGACATATTATTAATACTACTATCATTATTATCATATCCTTAACAATGCTAATTTAACAGTTGAACCTACCACCTACTGATAAGCTAACATATATATCATTAGTAGGCTACCACTAATATAACCTATCAATTGCCAACATACTACTTCTTATACATAATATATCTTAGTCTTTTAATCAACACTTGACACAACAACACTTTTCCAACACCTGGAACCACCATCAGCGTTCATCCCAAATCCTGGATCTTAAAACTCCATATTTAACCATGCTAGGCCTACTTATGCATCTGTCAGTAGGCCTACTCATCCACAGCATAGCACAGATGTGATTTTTCCCACAAACTCTCTTTAACTTGTAATAATAATCTTATTATAAACAATGCTAACATGAAATTACCTTTTAAACGAAACAGAAACCTAAAGAGACTAGCTTAACCAGCCAATACACTATACACTGTTTGACTACTACATTAGTGAATTATTTATGCACGTAAGCTATATGACTAAAGTATGTAAACACTTATATCATTTGCCTTTATCCAGTATCATGAAAATCTTTTAACATAGAGAGAGACATATAGAATTTTTTTAAAGAAAATCAAAAACTAGCAGAACTGTATCTGTATCTCTCATTATTGCAAATTCAATTTTTAAAAGGTCAAAGTGACTATGATAGCCCCAGTGTCAAGCAATGAAACTATTCCTCTTTTGCCTTGACCATCTATTATGGCAATATTATATTCTCAGCAAGCAGCACTCCACTTCTGCAGACAACTGCCCACTACAATTCAGAACCATTCTGCTCTGGCGTTACCAACCTTTCAAAACCATTTTCCCACTACCACATTCTCATTATCAACCATTTCTAATATCTTGATCATGGAAGACCAAAACATTCAACCCAACACTTTGCAGTATTAAACATTCCCCAAACATCTTTCAAAGTGAAATATTTTCCAATATTTCCCAGTTCAACATTCTTTAACCATCTCAGACCTACATCCTTTGTCCCCAGCATTTGCTCTGTTTACACAAGCCCCCACCTTTTCCTATTTCAACCAGCAGCTCCTCTGCCTGGTACCACACACACACACACACACAGCCTCTTCTCCTTAATTACAAGTTATACAAATATATGACGTCTTTTACCAATGCTCTGCCATGGACTTCTAATTCTACCAGCAACATATACTAAAAATCTATTATACTTCCATTCAACACTTCTTTGTATTCTCTTTTAGCTTTACATCCACAACTTTTACACAACATGTCCACTCACTCTTGGAGTGTTTCAACTTCAACTTATTCAGACCTGATATCAGATATCAGCTGTACTCAACTTGTTAGTATATTATTTCCTCCACATGCAGGAAATGAGGTCTTCACATGCAGACCTGGTCTTCACATGCAGACCTTTCAGTTTTTCACATGCAAAACTGTTACTTTTATCTCTCTCATTCCTTCTCATGCAGGAATTGAGTCAGTTCTCCTCATGCAGAACTTTAAGTTTTCCTCATGCAAAACTTCTTTGATATGGCTATAGTATTCCTCCACATGCAGGAATTTGCCTAGTTCTCCACATGCAGAACTTTTGTTTACATTAGTGTACACACAAATGCTTACCATAATCTGCAGTATTAATCCCTTGGTCTTTGTTTTAGCAAGATTCTTTGACTGGAGGACGTTTTAGACAAGTATTCATAACTCAGTGTACAGCCTGATCAGAGGAGACTAGCTGCTATTAAGCAAAGTTGCTCACCTTATTTTAAGTTGCGCATCAGCTTCTCCTCTGACCAAACCCCGGACTCTGAGATGATACTTAAATATTGTCCTTTCCAACTCCTGGCTGGCTCGCCAATTATGTGGTGTTAAAATCCACATTAAATAATACAAACTCAAAAGAAGTCCACACACCATGGATGTATACTGCAGATGATGGCTTTAATGCACTCCGGAGCATTAGTGAAGAAAGCAAGTAAGTGAAAGCTAAGCTAAGCAAAGTGAGCAGTGAGCAGTGAGCTAACATCATCTGGCTGTTATCCAGCCTTTATACCCCTTCAAGTCATCCCAGACAGCACCCACTTTGTTTACAGATAACTGACCAAGTAATATATGGTACTCCACCTTTGCCCTCTCATCCTGTTATTCCTACATTCTTTAGGTTTTGTATACATTTCCTGTCACCAAACCTTATCTATGCCATTTTCTGCCAGGCCTGCTCTTTCACTTAAACCAGTCTTCCTTTCCCACACTGAACATACTACAGAATTCAGTTTCACAAAACAATGATATTACACAGAATAAAGATACTACATAAAAGATATATAAACTAAAGGATATATTTCAATAAAGGCCACGACAACCTCACGGTAGCCTATACTAATTCATATTCACTGAAGACGTTGGCACTCACCGTCGACGCCGAATAAAAATGAAAAACTGCAACAAAGCTAAACCCTCTACACTTTTACTATAATATACCGGTAGTCTCTCCATTGTTATCTCTCCCCACTTGCAGCTCACCGTCCTGTCCTTGAACAGTCACCATAGTGCTGCCTGGGACTGAATACAGAAATGACACAAATGGCCAATCACTCAGACACGGGCCCATGGGACATTCCCATGTCCCTGTGGATAGTACACTATGTATATAGAAGCTTAAAATAACACTCCACAAGAGTGCAAATGAAGAGTTTGGTACCAAAACGCTATATACTATATTCAGGGTTTCCCGCAGCACTTTGCAGTCAAGGCGGCCGCCTTGGCAAAACAGGCCCTTCGCCTTAACTACGTCTTCTACGGCTGAGTGGTGCAAATATCCCGCTCCTCGCTCTCAAGAATCAATCAAAATCACGAATAGTCACAGCTTCATTTAAATTGAATGAATTCTAGGTGGGTTTGGGCAAGCCTCAGACTCGTACAGTATGAGCGGTATCGGAGCGGCCGCTCCGGCCTCTAAATTAAAAAGCGCTCCACGCTCAAATTTCATCCATATTACACAAAACTATACAATAATCTACACTTCATTCAGTCTCGGTGTATAGATCAGGACAGACTTGCGTAACAGGCTGTAGGGCAATAGTCTGGCCTACATGAAGATAGGCATTAATGGTTCAATAGTAAAACAGTGCAATTACCAAAGGGCCCTTGAAATGTTCTTTTTAAAGCCAAGGAGGACTGGAGGTGTGTAGTGACTGATCACATTTGCACATTTTGTTGTTTTGGACTTTCTTTTGCATTTGTTCTATACTTTGTAATAGTCTTTGTTAAAATTGCACAAAAAATTGCACTCCCCCCCAAAAATTGCACCCCCCCCACCGGTCGGACCGACACCATAACCCCCCCACCCCGGCCGTACGGCAGCCGATACCAGACCCCCCCCCCCCCAATCGGACGACCTACAGCCTTGACTAACACATTTCCTGCGGGAAACCCTGATATTCATATATATGCTATATCAGAATTTTCATCAATCATTTTTTAACATTTTGTTCTACATTCTGTAAAAGTAATTTTAGTGGAACTGCAACTGGGTTATTGTTACTACATTTATCTTTGCTCAATTACTGTAAAACACAACTGCAATTATATTGATATTACCTGAAATACACAATTAAAATAGCATTAATGGAGATATAGCATTTGGGAACCAAACTCTTCAAATGTAGCTACTGCTTTACAATAATTCCCTGTGTGTTACAGTAATGTATAGAGCACATGACAGGGTGTAAATTAAATAAAACCATGTATTGCCATGGACTGCACTCATGTATAGAGTACCGAAGTCTGACGTAGCGTTTCCATGACGGCAGAATCACTGGATCTAAACAAACTTTCGAAGTGGCTTAAATAGCATTGAATGTAGACATGTGGCATCATTTCTAGCTAATAAATTGTTTTAAATGTAAGCTATAGCCATTTAAACGTGCTTTACCTGCTAGGCAGTAGCTTACCCACATAACACGGATTCCCTGGCAGGTGTAATATAAAGAAACAAAATTCCAGTGGATATTTCACGTCTTCTCAAAGACTGGTGGCTGTTAAGAGTGACGTTTTTTGCTTAAAAAATAAGCCAAAATACGTCCGTGAATTGAAGGGTTTTAACCGCATGCTGTGAAGTTACATGCAGATCTCTTTTACGGAGGAAACCCATGCTAAAATATAACTCTGTAGTCACAAATTTGATCGTGTTGGTATGAATATATGTTGTAGTACATGAATATATGTTGTATTCCTACAGTGTAAAAAAATATACTAACATCTTAGAAACGTAAAATTATTGAAATAGATTAAGAAAGCCACCGCTAATGGTGATTTCAATGGTTAGATTGATTTGATTAGATAGAGTGAAATTGCTGCCTTGGCAACGCTATGTCACCTAATCCTTAAAGGTGTGGGTTTTTGAACATTCTAACATAAGATTCCGTTCCGCAACAATACAAGGTTCTAAAATTCTATGTTGAATTCAATGAACCCAGATATTCTTTAGAACGTTCATTTTCCAACATTCCCGTACACCTTTAAGGGCTAATAGCTGAATATTTTTGCCAAATCAGTGGTTAAACCTCAGCTGACAGGCAGGAAATTACAGTAGTGAAATGCTGTACTTTCTCTATCTCGTTAGAATTGACAATTGGAAGCACAAATGAATATGAAGTACAAGCTGAAGAGTTGAATTTTCACACTATCACACTAGTCAATGCCTGGACTGGGAGATAAGTTAACAACTGTGAATGAAAAAGAGTTGGAGACAGATCACTATTTGCAGAAAGTGACATGCGGGGCAGCCGTGTCCTACTGGTTAGCACTTCGGACCTGTAACCGGAGGGTTGCCGGTTGGAAAACCCCGACCAGTAGGCACGGCTGAAGTGCCCTTGAGCAAGGCACCTAACCCCTCACTGCTCCCCGAGCGCCGCTGTTGATGCAGGCAGCTCACTGCGCCGGGATTAGTGTGTGCTTCACCTCACTGTGTGTACACTGTGTGCTGTGTGTGCACACACAGCACACACAAAAACACACACACAATTGCACACACAGACACGCACGCACACACACACACACACACACACACACACACACACACACACACACACACACACACACACACACACAGACATACAAACACACACACACACACATACAGACACACACACACACACACACACACACACACACACACACACACACACACACACACAGGAATCCCTATTTGCATGTTATATCTTCTCAAGACCAGAATGTCTCCTTGACTCTCAATTAAAATCCAAGCACAACAAATCGCCAAATGAGAGCTTGTTAAATAATGCATGAGTGTTATTTAGTGGTGCAATTAAAAGCAGGCGACGCTTCAGCATGAAGAGGCTGCCGCGGCTGTCTGCTCTGACCAGCAGTGTCTCATTTAGATCAGGAGATACAGGAAGCCCCTGGAAAAAAACCCTGAAAAACCCTGGGTCCTAGAACCAGCAGCAGACTATCACAGACTGTTTGCTGCTTTGTAAAGCCAGACACTTTCTCTGCAAATACAGCATGCGTAAGTCTCTTTGATACAGAAGAAATGGAGAGAGGGGAAGAGATAGAGAAGAAGAAGAAGAAGAAGAAGAAGAAGAAGAAGAAGAAGAAAGAAAGAATTCAACAATCCATCTCTTGCCCCCTGTCTCTCATAAATTGTTTGGAGATCAAGTATTCTCAAAGCGATAATAAAGCACCAATATTCTTAATCTAAACTGTACACTCACACGCCCACGTGCACAAACACACACACACACACACACACACACACACACACACACAGATGTTCGTAGATCCTGAAACACATCCTGATCCTGAACATGCATAAGCATACATACCCGGCACAAGTCCAACACTCACACAGTCATGCAGAACCACACACTTATTTATGGTCACACACACACAGAACCACACACTAATCTCTGATCTATGTTGTGATCTATATTTTGATTTGGTTTGGTTGTAAATATCTTAGAATTTGCATTCACACACATAAACACACACACACACACACACACACACACACACACACATACACAAGTATGCATGCTTGCCTGCATGCACACACCCACGTAAGCGCATACACAAAAACACAAACACACGCGCGCGCGCGCACACACACACACACACACACACACACACACACACACACACACACACACACACACACACACAGCCCTGTGTAAGGTACGTTGGTGTGTGCTTTTTGTGGTTTGGCAGTAAATATCTCAGAGCGGGCCCAAAAGTGTGTGAGGTGGTGCAGAAATAGTGTTTCCCATCCACCACTGAGTACGGGGGCTCCATATCTCACACACTGACAGGAACTCAATGAGAACACACCACCGAGTGCCTGCCTGCCTGCTGACATGGCACAACTCTGACACACACACACACACACACACATGTACACACACATCTGTACACCTCCAGATACACAAACAGCAACACACATACAAAGACTCACAGAACAGAAGGTAAACTGTCACCTATGCACACATGTGGACATTCACACACTTGCTGTCTCTATGGACTTTATTAGAGCTTCGAACCTATACTCACCTATATCTCACCCACACACACATACACACACACACACACACACGCTCACACACACACACACAGACACATACACACACCTCATAAATCCATCATTTTGGGGCTGTTGTTGGGCTTTGATCTAGGCCTGTGAGATGTTGGTGTGTGTGTGTGTGTGTGTGTGTGTGTGTGTGTGTGTGTGTGTGTGTGTGTTTGTGTGTGTGTGCATGCGTGTGTGTGTGTACGTGTGTGTTTATCATGGCACCTGGGGAAATCAGCCCTCACTGAAGCACTGCTGGAGCCAATAACCCAGCAGCTCAGGTGACCACCTCTCTGCTGCAGCTATTGCTCCCTCTGTTTCTCTCTCTCACTCCCTCGCTCACTCCCTTCGCATCTCTCGCTCTTTCTCACTCACTCCAGATAGTGGGTAATTTGAACAGCAGAGTGAGAAAGGCCAAAGGTGAAGGATCAAAGATCATTGGCAGCGATGGAAAGAAAGGGGAAAGAGAGTAATGGTTTAATAAATAATATACAGCATTCACTCTTGTGAAAATCTTTTTTTACTTAATACAATGATGACTATTAATACTGATGGTGCATAATTGACAACACAACACCGTTTGTCAAATAATGTCAAAAACCCTTTAAATTGAAAATTGGAGAGAGAGAGCGAGAGAGAAGCAGAGAGAGTGTTTTGATGTGTTATTGGTAGAAATGTTTGTACCGGTATATAAATACTGTAGGTGCATCTGTGTCTGTGTGTGCATGTGCATGTGTATGTCCACGTGTTTGTTTGTTTACATCAATGTGACAGTCTATTTTACTGTCTATTTATACATTTAAAATGATAGATAATAGGAGATGAATGAGTATGAGACCATAACGGCATTTTATGTGTGCACGGCTCATGTAATGGGTTAGAGTGGGGGAATGGGTTAAGGCAAAATGAGACACCAAGGCAGTGGAAAGAGTGAATTTGTTGGACAGAGTGTGTTAGAGAGGGATAGAGTGTGTGTTGGTTAGAGAAGCTGTGTTACAGTGTGTGTGTGTGTGTGTGTGTGTGTGTGTGTGTGTGTGTGCAGTGTTGTAATGTAACGGAGTACAAATACTTCGTTACTGTACTTAAGTAGAAATTTCACATATCTGTACTTAACTACGCTATTTACATTTATGCCAACTTTCACTTTTACTCCACTACATTTCCTAGATAAAATGTATACTTTTACTCCGTTATATTTCCACTAAGCATCTTCGTTACTCGTTACTAAAACATAAAATTAGAAGAAATGTGTGCGACTGCAATAAGGGGGGTTTGGCGAATCACTGCTCCTAGATTGCATTACGCACGCTCCGCACGCTGCGCGCTCTATTTCAGCGCTTGTTTGTTGCTAAAGGAGGAGGACGCACAACTGAAACCGCCATGGAAGCACGAGCACCTACTGGAGGACCTCCCGTTATCGTAGACGACCACCCCGACGATAGTGGTGAACTCGGTGAACAGGGTAGTGGTGAAGGTAACGTCATACACCCGTGGCCTTATTTGCAAGAAATGTTTCTGTACATTGGGAGCTTTCTGTGAAGCTGAACACTCCGCTACCTGCCTCATCGGCCTGTGAAAGGCTATTTAGCATCTCAGGACTTGTCTTTAGTCCAAGAAGAGTAAGACTGAATCAGGCCCGGGGTGGACAATCGGGAGAATTCCCGGTGGGCCGTTTCACTTTTGGGCCGGTCGAGGAAAAAAATATTGAAATTTGTCACATTAGTCTATCTTTTCTTAAAGTAGGACATGTTCCGCATTCTGTGCATGACACCAATGCAATGCCTCTGCATGGGTTGTAGCCTATGTGAGGGAGTTCTCCCCTCCCAAAAAGAGTTGGTTGGGTCCATATAGCCCGTCTTTTCCAAAATGTTTTCTCAGATACGGATAGCCGAGTCGGTCCTACAGTAAACACAAGCGTCAGGAAGGATGGATGGTAGAAAGAGGCCAGGAGAGACTGAGCAGCAGATCAACCAGTCGACCACTGAAAATGATGAGCCCGAAATTAGTGATGAGGAGGCCATGACTACAGGGACAAGTAAAGAGGATAAATTCAATGTATTTAATGTAAGAAAGAGCAATTACCCTACATGATAAACCAAGCCTTATTTGCTCAGAAGAGGGTGTAGTAAAGGAGTAGGCTAAATCACCAAACAACAATATACTGTAGCCTATCCATGCAAAAAACATGTAGCCAAAACATTAGTTCAATATGCTTCTTTGTGGAAGCGTGGGATAAGCTACATTTCAAAGGCTTTCTTTCTTTCTTTCTGTTTTTGTTAACTTGTGGAATAGTGGAATATTTTTTGTTAACTTCTCAGTTGAAGTGAATTATTATATAACCTTTACACATTTGTTGAACCATGGTACTAATAAAAACTACAGGATAGTAAGAGCTGAAATGTTGCTTCATTTATCCAATTTCCACCACTATGGAAAACGTGGGCCGGTCTTGTGCCTGAAACTCCCGGGCACTGAATTCTGGCAACTTTGAAAACCAGCTTCTTTTGAAGATGAACAGACACCTTTTCAGTTTCAACTAATGACTGGCATATTAGTAGCTGCTGGACATAGGTGGCCTGTGTGTGTGTGAGAGAGAGAGTGAGATAGTGACCTGGGGAGTAAGTAAGCCCTAGAAATGCTCATACCACATGACCAAACTGTTCTCCCTACAAGCAGGTCATTTATTTTTTTGAAAGAAATAAGTTATTTATTTTTTATTTTTACCTGACCATACAAAAATGAAATTTCTGTTTCTGTTTTTTTCTTTGATATCAGCTCTAAAAATATGCTGTTTGTTCTTTGAACAGTTCCTGAAAAGTCCTAGAAAAGAATGTGATTTTGATTTGATGACTGAGATTAAAAAGATATGGGAACCCTGAATATGCTTTATGCTTTACTATAAGAAAGCCAAAATAAAGTTCACAATAAAAGTTCAAAATAAAACCGCTTGCTTTTTACTTTTTACTTTTACTTCAAATACTTAAGTACATTAAATATCAGAAAATTACTTTTGATACTTAAGTACAGTATATATCAGATACTTTAAGACTTTTACTTAAGTAATATTCTAAAAGGTAACTTTCACTTCTACCAAAGTCATTTTCTAGTACGATACTTGTACTTTTACTCAAGTATTGCTTTCTAGTACTTTATACAACACTGTGTGTGTGTGTGTGTGTGTGGGTGTGGGGACGTGTGCTGGATACACAGAGTGTGAGTGTGCTGCAGATAGAGTATTTGAATGTGGAGTGTGTTGGTGCGCATGAACGCTACTGGAATGTTCGGCCTCAGCATTGGCAGGCTGAATGGAACATTCAGCCACACTGATGCCAGGTCACATTGAGGTGTTAAGTTGATGATGCCACTGTTTGGCCCTGTGTGTGTGTGTGTGTGTGTGTGTGTGTGTGTGTGTGTGTATGTGTGTGTGTGCATGTGTGTGTGTGTGTGTGTGTGTGTGTGTTTAAGTGCAAATCTTAATGTGTGTTTATGCTCGTGAATGTGTCTGTGTGCATACATAAATTTAATGTATGCACACAGACACATTCATGAGCATGGTTGTGCATGCAGGCTTGTGTGTTTCTTCTACTCTCTTTCTCTCTCTGAATATGAATGTGTGTGTGTGTGTGTGTGTGTGTGTGTGTGTGCATTCATCTTCTGCAGCTGCCCCATGTTCATTGCCAGATACCCCCACCTCCAGTTGCTGCCAAAATTCACTTCTGTGCTGGCCCTCACTTAGCTACCTCCACCACCAATCAGATCAATTTCTGCTCTCACCATAGCCAATCAATATCCTTCTTACTGCCAACTCAGTGAAGAGGTGCCATGTATCAGCACGCATGCACTGCCAGTCTCTCTCTCTCTCTCTCTGACACACAGACTCCCTCTCTCATACCCTTTTAAACTGACTGCTTCAGCAGTATGGCACATATTAATACACTTCTATGGATATACAGTATCATTACGTATAGTCCAAACTTCTTGGCTTTCTACAATCACTATATCTATCTTCTGTTTGACATCCACTCTCTCTCTCTCTCTCTCGTATCTTGTCCTCTCCTCTGTGTGCTGTTGTTCTCCACAGTGCCATCCCCTCCCCCACAGTGCTGGCATCCTGGAGCAGCTGCCATGTCGTGGGCGGCGTGGAGGGGCACAGCATACCCACATCAGCAGGCCAGCACAGCACTCACTGCACTGACAGGTGCCCTGGCATCAACACACACACACACACACACACACACACACACACACACACACACACACACACACACACACACACACACACACACACACACACACCCCAAGACCCCTGCCAATATCCACTCTCACCTGCTTCGCCCATGTCCTGTGCTCAACACCCTTATAACCCACACAAATGTATGTGTGTGTATGTGTGTGTGAGTGTGTGTTGGGACAAGTGCCACCAAGTGACATTTCAGCTTAGGTGCGTGATGTATCTGCAACGTTTTGAGGACATGCATTCCAAGAGGTGCCAGGCTTATCACCACCACGGAGGACGACCACGGCTACACCTTGCCACACTATCACGTCATATCGCCTTTCCCTCCTTGTCCACCATAATCAATGTGCGCACGCGTAACGCTGCATCGCAAATCACCCCAAATTATGTTAGGCAGCCTGTTGACCAGCTAATGGGAAAGCAATCTACTGTTATGGCGCTGCTCTGCTCACTCCTGAGGGTAAATAATGGCGCAAGCAGCGCTTGAGACATGCTGATGCTGATGGATGCCCGCAAGGGTTGCCAGATCTGCTCGGACAAGAGACAGCCTGATAGATGCCGGCCAGGTTGCCAGATCTGAGCCGTCAATCACCACGGCGACAGATGGCCGGAGCGCACACACCCACTGGGTGAGAACTGAAATGGGGGGGGGGGGGGGGGGCCTGGCGCCAGGTGAGCTAATTGAATCTTCCAATTCAAGAGTGCATTGGGACTCAGAATGCTCATATGTGTCTCATGAGAGATTTCTGCTACACTTCATTTGGTCAGGATATACACCATTCACACAATAATACTTTGCACATTTTACATCAATTACTGGTCTACACACATCTTATCTAAGTCACACTAATTATTATGCTCTTGATGACCTAAATCTGGGGTGTTCAGATAAGAGTGCCACTGACTGCTTCAGTCAGATGTGCCATAGTAGTTGGAAATGGAAAACATAGTAGTGTGTGTGAAGGGGGGTACTACCAGGGGGTACCACTCAGTGCCACTGCAGTAGGAGAACGGGACAAAAAGTCCAATCGGTTCCGCTTATATGGGTTATGGTTCTGTGCCGTCAGGTGCGACCGCAGCCCTAACACCCATAAATGCACCACTGCTCTTGCTCATGGAGGCACTTGCTACCTGTGATTTAATAAAGTTTGCTGAGCAGGAAAAGATGGAAAAGCCACTAAGCACGCAAAGCAAGCCTTAGGAGAACTGAGCTGGCCTGGGACAGAGGTACAGCCCAGTAAGCTGACCATCAGCCAGACACTCTTCCAAGCACTCAAGGAGAAGCACATTCATTCTGTTCAAAATAATGCCATGTTCTGTGTCCAATCTGAAAGAGGAAGCAAATGAACAGATGGAGGCACTGGTGATGTGTTGTGTTCCATATTGATTATTCCATAACTGCTAAATAAATGATGGGCATACGATGCATTTGTGATATTATTAGTATATATAGTAACAAGCAGCACTGAGGTCCCCTGCAGGAAGTAATGCATATGGAAGAACGTCACTTACCGTCCATTCGGAAGCAGTAATGCGAATGGACCCCCATTAACCACATGCCCTTCTGATCACTCAGACAGCGATATGATATCCAATGTAGCACTGAGTGAGATAGGACTGGACTGGTTGTATCCCCCTGTGCTGTGCTGTGCTGTGCTGTGCTGTGCTGTGCTGTGCTGTGTTGTGCTGTGCTGTGTTGTGTTGTGCTGTGTTGTGTTGTGTTGTGTTGTGTTGTGTTGTGTTGTGCTGTGCTGTGATGTGCTGTGATGTTTTGTGCTGTGTTGTGTTGTGCTGTGTTGTGTTGTGCTGTGTTGTGTTGTGTTGTGTTGTGTTGTGTTGTGCTGTTATGTGTTGTGCTGTGCTGTGATGTGCTGTGATGTTTTGTGCTGTGTTGTGTTGTGCTGTGTTGTGTTGTGCTGTGTTGTGTTGTGTTGTGTTGTGTTGTGTTGTGCTGTTATGTGTTGTGCTGTGCTGTGATGTGCTGTGATGTTTTGTGCTGTGTTGTGTTGTGCTGTGCTTTTTTATATATAACTTTTATATATAACTTTTTATAACTTTTATATAACTTGCACTGACCATTTTCAAAATGGGCACTGCATTGGACTGGTGCCAGTTTCATCTTATGCATAACGCACTCACTCACAGGTGACCTCCTCAGGGTCCAAATGTCACAGCTGTGGGTGTGAGGTGCCCCAGCCTACAGTACGCATCGATCGCCAGGTCCGACATACTGACCATTCAATCCAGCTGAGCTCACACAGCCAATTTTTACACTCTCCGCTGGTCAGTCAGAACTTATTTGAGCCAGCCTCGGCAGTCAACCCAAGAGGATTCCGCATCTACATGTGTATGAACCCTGCTGATTCATTTGAATGCATCGTTCATCGCAATAAATCCTCGAGTGACAACGGGGAGAGCTGCCTTGTCAGGTGGCAGCTCGGACACGCCATGGCATAAACGGGAATGCCTCACAGCCGGGTGTAAGGCCGCAGGGCACGCTGATTGATCTGTTTATTGATCTCCTCTGTGAGGCATGCTGCGGCCACTTGTGCATGGGGAAGATGACCAATTGTTTGTTTATTATGGAGCTGTGAAAAAGAGAGGGAGACAGAAAAAGATGAGAGGGAGAGAGAGAGAGATGGAGAGATGGAGTGGATCATAGAGCGAGGGAGAAGAAATGAGACAAAAAAAGGAATGAGGGGAGAGAAAAAGAGAGAGAGTGAGCAAGTGAGAAAGAGACAGAGTGAGAGAGTGAGAAAGAAAAAGAGAGAGAAATGCCAGAGGAACAGCACTCCAAAAGAAAGAAAAAGAAAAGAAAAATAAAATGAAAGAGAGTTGAAAATATTGTAGATATACTGAGAAGAAAGACAAAAAGGGATAGAGGGATAGAGATAGAGAGAGACGGAGAGAGACGGAGGAGATATACAGAGGACATATACATAGGAAGACAGAAGGTAAGATATATATATATATATATAGAGAGAGAGAGACAGAGAGACAGAGAGAGACAGAGAGAGATAAACAGAGGGGAAGGGGAAAGACAAGGAGATAAAGAGAGGATAAGATAAGGAGAGGTTATGACAGCGGCTTACTCAGCAAGTGTGCTCCTGTATGCACTTGGAGTGTTGTGAGTGGCTGGCTGATAACCCAGGCCAGCACAGAGACCTCCTGTCACCCACTGTGACCTGCAAAACCCCTCTCAGCACAAAAACCCTGCTTCCTGGGGCACATACCCACACACTCACACACACAAACACATACACTTACACATACACACACAGACACACAAACCCACACACTCACAAACACACAAACACATGCACTTACACACACACACACACACACACGTATACATGCTCACACACAAACCCACGTGCACACATACACACACACACACACACACACACACACACACACACACACACACACACACACACACACACACACACACTCATAAACACATACACACCCCATTATCGCAATGCCTGGCTGACGTGGCAGGTTTAGTTCAAATGAGGTGCGAGGGCTCTGAGATTCTACAATCTCTTACAGACGAGTGTGAGGTGATTCATCTGGATGAATGTGCATCAGTTGCAACGACAGAGTAATATTAAGTACGCATAAGCATACATACACACACAAAAAGAATTGCACAGGTATAGTCACCTATACTCAAAATCGTATATCTAACTGCCTTTAAAGGTTGTATTTTCGGTCAATTGTCCTTGACAAAAATTATAGGAGGTTCCGTATCTCCCATCACGGCTTGTCGTCCACTGACAATAAAAGGCGGTAGCCGTGGTGAGCAAGTGATTGACAGATGATTGAAGGGCCTTGTCAGCACGCACGAAGGTCTGAAAGGGGCCTACAACAGGGAGCATATCGCCACGGTGTGGTCGGTCGGTCAATCGATCTACTCAGCCACTGTCATGGCAGCTCAGGGGACAGTCTGGCTCCATAGCAGCACCATCCCCAGGACAAGATTGATTGACAGCTCCAGACCTCTCTCAAGAAGTGTGGTCAAGACACGAGTATGCAGAGGAAGAAGAGGGGGAGGGCAGACAGAAGGAGAGGGAGTGAGAGAGGGAGGAGAAAAGGGGAAACGAGAGAGGGGGAAGGGAAGGGGGAGTTTCTGAGTGAGAACAAGTCAAATTTGAGCTTGTACTGCACCCTAGTGGTTGAAAATGAGAATGCAGCACTGGCTTTTTCTTTCTTTCTTCTTTTTTGTTTGGAATGTCCACCCCTGGCCATAAATTCCAGAAGAATCTATTTGTCTGGAGTGACATCAGCAGCTTTTGGATGCTCTCTCAAAGCTATTGATTAGTCATTGATCCGCAGGAAGACGACACAGAGTAACCAGGGGAAGAGTCTCTCCACTGGTGATTGTGGCCTTAGTGCTTTTTATTACCTTTCAAAGAGAATTTATAGGTCGGGCCTGCACATAAGCACACACAGACATGGGGAGGTGCAATAGTTGAACATGCATGAGATAGTGTTCAATAAATAATGATGGGAATAAAGACATAACCGTTGCTTAACTTGCTGAAGCATCCAACAGTGGCAGGAATTCTTAAAGCTGAAACCTTATGGTGTAAGTTTGTAGGCCTGTTATTGCATGATTCACGCACACAGAGATTCACATACAGACTCACATATGTGTGCACACACACATACATGGGTGAAAAATTATGAATTCAACCACACTCATTCACATACACACATATACCCATATACACGCGCGCGCACACACACACACATATCTGATATAGGCCTAATCCCTCACAAGAGATACATCCAGCGAATTCTTACCCAGAAACTTCTTTCTGTCTTTCATCACTTTATATGCAGGCCGCTACCTTTATGTTCCATCAGTCCTTGAGAACATCCATACATAGCTGATATCAATTCCTACAAAAAAGGATGACTAAGGATTTGGGACACAATTCTCCTTGAATTAATGGTTGCATTAATCATCATTATGTCTTTAGGTGAGATTGCCTTTCCAGCTGTCTCTCTTTTTCGCTCTCTCTCTTCCTTTGGTTATTTATGCGTCTCACGGATCAGGCCCTAATTGCAAACTTGGCTGTGTGGGTTATCTTTTACACCTTGTTCCAGCAGGGATGCACATTTTTTTTAACTTTATCTGTGCGTCAGCTTACTCAAATACTACACATGCACAGATGTGTGTGTGTGTGTGGGGGTGGGTTGGGGGGGGGGGTTGAGATATCATGAGAGAGAGTGTCAGCGTTCACATTTCTAAAATGTATTTGCATTACTATACAAAGTTCTGTTCCAAAAGGACTGCGTTCATTCAAGGCATGTTTAATTAAGCTGAAAGGCCATGAGGAATGACTGCACCTGGCCCACTCACTGGCATCGGGCTTATGAGGAGAGCCAGATTGTGCTGTTCGTTCCTGCAGGCTAGGTGCTGGGGAAACTGGTAAACCAACACGCCTGACAGGCAGGTTAAACAGTGCCTGATGTTTTTTTTTTTTTTATCTCAGTTGATCTGAACTCACTGAACCCCAGCGCAGCCCCCCACTGAGTGTGTGAGTCACAAGTGATTTTATTAAGAGCCCTCTAACAGAGACCTGTGACTCACAGTCTCACACCACTGCTTTGAAATCAAGTTCCTGTTTTAGTTCTATTTTAAAGAATCAAGATTCTACAGGATTCTAATACAGTTGCATCAAACAACAAGTGAAAGGCATCAATAAAGGAACAGAATCATACCTACTCTGACAAATGCACAACTCACTTTATAGTTTTTACTTTAATACCTCAGTAATTGCCTTTCCCACACCGACATCATCTCCATAGTAACCCATTCCATCAACCTTCTCTTTGGCAGTAAGTTTGAGACAGGTGGCAAAGGGGAGATATACTAACTGTCAACACCAGGGGGTGCTGTGATATGGAGGCTCCTGGTTACCTGTGTCTGTTATGTATTCCTCTGCTGATCTACAGCCAATGCCCAGACAGCAGCTGACTGTAGAGCAGATCTAGGATGGTTGCCTTACAATAAGTCACATTTACATTTCAGTAATTTGGCCAGATGCTTCCATCCAGAGCCTCCTGCAAGTGAGGTGCAATGCAATGACAATACAGTGGCAGACAGACTGTGTGTGTATGTGTTTGTTATATACTATTACCCTGCCTGCCGTCAAATTGAGCTTATGTACATATCACCTCATCTTTCAGAAAAGTTGACAACAAACTGTCTAAGTTTGGTAATTCTGAATTTCACTTGCAGGCATTCAGTGCAGAGAATCAAAAGAGCAAAATAGAACACACCCTTACCCTAGAAAGCTCAATAAATCAATGTTTTATCACAGCTATTGCCTGACTGATGTGTTTTTAGGTTAGGCCTTCATCAGCGCATGAGCATTTACAAGTCCAGTGGGGAAGATTCTATCAAGCTTCACCCTGACTGCAGACGTAAAAGACGAATGTTTACTTGTCTTTGGCTCCATTGAGCCATTTGTTTTGGGTATCATTACCAGTCATTGGTTTTATATGTGATAGGAGGTGAGGAGAGGGCCTTGGTGTAGCTGCCTTTATGATGATTACCCCGGGCCAGGAGTTTGTCCGTTTGCCTCCTGTTAGAGAGACTCCGTAAAAGGTGATATTACATTACATACCAGTGACCTGTCCACTGACCTGTCGTGTCACCAGATCACAGGGCGGCTGTAGGGAAGCAAGCTAACAGCTGAACAGGTGCGTTGCAGAGACTGTAAGGGATTCACTTGAAACAGACGAGATCAGAGCCCAGATGAAAAGGCCTTTGCTTCCGCTGTGTGTGAAAGTTCTAAATTAGTTCCGGCTGTATAACATTACCACACACACACGCACACGCAAACACACACCACACACACACGCACACGCAAACACACACACACGTGTACATACACACACTGATAGCCAAACAGACACTCACATTCTCTCTCTTAAACTCACAGATATACACACAAACACACAAATGTAAACACACAAACAAACATAAACAAACAGACACAAACATAGGCGGTCACATGCAGACAGATAGGCACAAAAACACACACATACACGCACCAAGCATATACACACTCTCTTGCTCTGATCTAATCACATTTCCAAGCAATCCTCCCAAAACCCCTCACACATATCACACACACACACACACACACGCAAAACAAAACAAAAATAAGAAACCCAAGAGAAAGAGAAAGAGAGACAGAGAGAGAGAGAAAGCAAGAAAGAGCAAAGCAAAGCATTAGGCCCGAAACGCAGGTGATCTATGGACGGGGCTAATATTTAGATAAACCCAGGTGTTAATATTTACCCTGGCTGACTCCTGCTGAGCCTCCCCTTCAAACGGGCCAAGGGGCCCCATGTGGAAAGAGCCAAGAGCAGCGCTCCCGCCCGGGGCCTTTGATGGGGAGCCCACGTATTTGTACAACGCTAAGCCCCCCACATCCATCAGCAGAGACTTTGGGGTTCCTCTTATCGGCCAGGCTGAGGAGGGAAGGGAGTAGGGGGGTAATGGGCCGGGGGCCGTGAGGAGCGCTGCCCTCGAGAGCGGACGCCAGGGGCTTAGAGAGAGAGAGAGAGAGAGAGAGAGAGAGAGAGCGGGGAGACAGAGGGTGGGAAGA
Source organism: Alosa pseudoharengus (assembly GCF_046254945.1). Taxonomy (NCBI): domain Eukaryota; kingdom Metazoa; phylum Chordata; class Actinopteri; order Clupeiformes; family Clupeidae; genus Alosa; species Alosa pseudoharengus. The sequence continues at coordinate 41,139,089 of NW_027468774.1, forward strand.
GGGATGGGGAGGGTCACTGGCACGCAAAAAAAATTAAAAGATGGAGAGATCATGAGAGGAATGAAGTCTAGGGAAGGAAACAGAGACAGAAGCCGAGACAGATGATGAGGGGATGGGGTTAGTGAGAGGAGAAGAAAGGAGAGATGAAGAGAAGCTGAAGAAAGGGATGAAGGTTAACTGGAGGACAAATGGACAGATGAGGAGAAGAGTGCTGGTTAAGAGAGGACAAACGGAGAGATGGATGAAGAGAGTAGTAGCAATATGAAGAGAGAGTGGGGTTAAAAAGGGAGGAGAAATGGAGAGAGACATAAGGATTAAGGAAGGAAAGATAGACGGATGAGGAGAGGCATGAAGTAGAGAAGAGAGAGAAAGGGCACAGGGCCAGAGAGGATTTTTTCATCGGGGGGTATTTGAGTTTATGTGTGAGAGCAACGGAATGAATCTGGACCACATCTGGTCCTGATCCCAGCAAATGCGGGCCAGATTAGAACCAAACTAAAACCAGATTAGAACCAGACTGGAACCAGATTAGAACCAGATTGGAACCGAATGAAGGCCAGACCAGGGCCACACTAGAGTCCAACCAGAGCCAGATTACGGATCTGAGCCGGATCAGTGCCAGACCCGGTTGCTCAATTGCTCCCTGGTTGCTCTCGCCCTTCATCTCTGAAGGCTTTGGAGACTCCGTAGCGGAAAGAAAAGTACAGAAACATTAAGATGGCTCCCACAGCCTGCACTCATGTGCTGGCCTCAGAACAGCACGGAGCTGAGCACCACTGGAAGAGAAGCAAGCAGGTGAAACTGACCAGAACAGAGCGCTTTTATGACAGACAGACAGACAGGTCCCTCCTCAAGACACTTGAATTCCCTTTACACAGGTAATGTGGAGATGGATTGGTTTGTGAGCTGAGAGATTTGATAAACTGATTTAAAAACAGGTCAGTTTTTTATTTTTGTCAGGGCCATACGTATCAGAAAGGATTGCCAAAATAGCACAGGTGGATTTGGTGCTTATATGCCATGTAAAGAGAAGGCCGGTCAGAGAGTCTGCTTAGACAGCTGGGATGTCTGATTCCTATACTGTCCCCTTCTCTTATTTGTCGCTGTTTCACATAGACACACACACACACACACACACACACACACACACACACACACACACACACACACACACATAACAGAAATATACAAACACACAAAGACACACAGATACATAACAAAACACATGACAAAACACACACACACACACACACACACACACACACACACACACCTAAACTCACAAATACACATGTCCAGTCACACACAAGCACACCCAGAGCCTGAGGCGAGGGGAAAAACATTCATATTTATACCTCTCATTTCTGCCTGGGTCCCCTGCAGCAGCGGCAGCGGCAGCCTGGGCTCACACCGGCCTGATGAGCGCCATAAAACTCACACGCCATAAAAATTGATTTGAGGAGAAAGAGTGAGGAAATGGAGACACACTCGAAAATAATTATACACATGAACGCTTAAATGCCACCACTGCGTCACCACCGCCAGAGTTTACGGCCGACATCTCGTCCTCGACACGACACCACAGAGTGAGGCGAGCGCACGGAAAAAGAAAAAAAAAGAAAAAGAAAGAAAAGCCTCCGGTGGAGCACACTAACATGAAGATATACATTATTAATACAGATGAGGTTTAATTGAGATGCTCCTTTTTTATATGTTGTTATTATTATCGCTCTCCTGAAGCAATTTGTTTCAGTTAGCAGCTAGTCCTCGCATGCAGTGTGGGTTTAGACATGCTGTGTATGCTGATGCGTCTGTGTATGTGTGTGTGTGTGTGTGTGTGTGTGTGTGTGTGTGTGTGCGTGCATATGTATGTGCGTGAGTGTGTGTGTGTGTGTGTGTGTGTGTGTGTGTGTGTTGTGTGCGTATGTATGTGTGTGAGTGTGTGTGTGTGTGTGTGTGTGTGTGTGTGTGTGTGTGTGTGTGTGTGTGTGTGTGTGTGTGTGTGTGTGTGTGACAATCACATGGTGCTGTCAAAAGAGTGTTTGATGGCTATATCTACAGGGCAGGGCAAACGTGTGTAATCACACACACTCAATAAACTCAATGCAACCTATAATGAGCAAACAGCAGTATTTCAGGGGCTAGGTGCCGAAGGCAAACAGAGAAATGAGCATGCCAAATAAGAGATGAATTTGAAAGAAAAGATAGATAGAGAGTCAGAGGCGATGAAAAGAGAGAAAAGGACATGGAGAAATGAAGAGACAAGGTGATAAAATATACAGGCATGGAGAGACACCACGTAAGAGGGCTGAAAGAGAGAGAGATGCCAAAAAGTAAGAGAAAATTAAGGGGAAGAATAAAGTAGAGAAAAAGGGTTAGACACAGAGACAGACATAGACCTAGACATAGACAGTCTAGCTGTTTCATCTTAAACAGCTCACAGCAGAGAGCAATACCATATCACCGCTTGAACATACATCTCCGTACAGAGAAGCCATTATTGACCTCCCAATTACTTCTGGCTGCACGGATTCGAGCGTCAAAGGCACTTGTAATTAAGGCTGATGTAATTGAGCCCTTGACGAGGAAGACAGTTCAGTAATGAATTCTATCAGTGAGAACACTCAATGACCACACACTTTTAAAAAAGATCTTGGGCTTGTTTCAATAGGAGAGCACTGTTTTAGCCTGGACAATCCCTTAAAGGGAAACTTGGCAGGATTTCCCTCTCTGCTGGAGAAATTGTGCATTATGCTATTTCAAACTGTGGGAAAAGGTAACGATAAAGCACATGGATTTGTTTACAAGCTAGCGAAAGGTTAGCATAAGTTTGGCAGAACTATGTGGATGTTACAAGGTAAGAAACACGATTTAAAACGAGTCTTTCCGGGACGGTAAGTCTCAATGTTGCAAGGTTGGTTTTCCGCCTGGGGACGCTAGGCGCAGCGGGGGAAGTCACCATTTTCACCGGAACAGGTCATTTAACCATCCGAATGATTTCTAAACGGGTTTATTATGTTGAAATAGTTGCCAAGTTCCCCTTTAAAGAGGTAAGGAAGGAGGATTTTCACCATTTCTTTACCATTTCTTAGAACCCATTAACACTTTGAATGCCGCGCTGTTTTCGGAAGCTTTGGCCCAGAGTGCCAGCAATCTTGATCATTGTTGACGATTTTTATTTTTGTAGAGCCACAGCGTATTCTATGTTATAGCTATGGAAACATACTATGGCTTGTTTGAAAGGTGAGCCTTTAAGCTCTCAGTGGGTACAAGCCGTTTATTTCTACATGCCTCTGTTCCTAAGAAATCCCAAGCTAAACAGTGGCTAGTTTTCATCAAAATCCCTGTTTTATTTCTAGAAATGGAGATGTAGCGTCTTTGATGAAATATGAAGTGTTGCCTGTAAAGTTTCCAGGAAGTGACCTAGCGAGACCTGGTGAGACTGCCACCTAGTGATAAACCCACGAAAATGGCCTGGTTTTGACCTGATGTGTCACTAATTCAACCCAAAGCGGAAACCATCAAAAGCAGAGTTTTAAGATTAAATGTCCAAATGTGCGTTTTCATGAGTTTTCGATTGTCATATATGTAATTTCCATTCATCACAGAGTTCCCAAAATCACATATAAGGTGTGTTAGAGTGTCTAGTTTCGTAATTAAAAAAAAGAGCTAAAAACGTAATATTATGTTTTTGGCACTCAACGCATGGGAAGGAAAAACGTAATATTACGTTTCTGGCACTCAATGAGTTAAGGTGGAGCCTTACAAGTGTGGAGCCTTACAAATGTGGAGCCTTTCTTTCTCTTTGTATGTAGTATCTGCATCATGTCTGCATCCTCTTAGATCTGAGCAAACCTGCTATACAGTCAGTCTGCCAACAGGACTTATACTTTCTGCTCATACTGCTGAGCTCGATGGTGTTTTAAGCCCTGTCCACTTAAAGGCACCTAATTCTTACCTTAACCCTAACCCTTGGCTAACCCAAGCACCTTCCAGGCAGCGCTGCCTTGAAGACAACGTTGGGGGCTTAATACACCAAGAAACTACCGCTGAAGTATCTGTGCATGTACATGTGATCAACCATATGGTTTATATAAGCATGCATGTTTTTTTGACAATGTTTAAACATATTCCTCTGAGATCTGTGCAGTGGAAAGTATGTGTTTTGCTGTTGTTCACTTTCCCTCAACTTAAACAAATCTTGTTTAAGGTCTCAAATGGATGAAGTACATAACTGAGCACAGCTGACACAATTTTAGTCAGTATTTTTTTTTGTAGGCTCTGACACATCAGAACAATCAAACAATTAAAAAATGTATTAATCCAAGCTGTCGCTAAAATGTTTATAAGCTACATGTTCAAGAAAAACCTTTGTAATCCGCAGCGCCTCAGTGTACCATATTTATACCACACTGAAGTACACAGATGCATGTCGTGACCACAAACAAAACATAGTCCACTCTCCCCAGTCCTTTGTCTTTTTGTGCTGGCCTTTCACTTTCTGTCTTTCTATGCTCCTCACCTCACTGTGGACTGCATGCAACCTGCCACATTTAACAGTGACCTTTGACACAAGTGTGACTTCGGTTCAATTAAACCAGGATCCATCCTTGATCTCAGCCTACATTTACACATTATCAGCGGACACACACACAGGCACATAGCCTGCCACACATACTGTACAATTACATACGCCATCAGACAAACTAGTGCACAAATGAATGGACGGACACAGACTCATCCACATGCAAACAAACACAAACATGTATATTTTCCCTTATTGCTGCTTCTTTCCCCCCTATCTCTGCCACAAACCACACCCACAAGCAGACATACATATATGCAAAGCTCAAATGTGTGCAAAACACCAAATCCTAAATCCATAAGCATGCATACACAAACACACAAAACAAACACTCACACAAATGAACTGAAACGGTGCAGTTTTCTAAACTGCACTAAGATTTCTCAGAGATCGCTACAGTGGAAAACATGTGTTCTGCAGTTGTTCACGTTGCCTCAGCTTAAACAAATCCCATCCTAGAGCTGTTGCTTTGGCGTCATCCTTTCATTTGCTTGTTTTGCTAGAGGATCTTTTAATTATTCCTTCAGTGTTTATGTGGGACTGTTTCCTCTTGGGTGTGTCCGGGCATTCAAGATCATTCTGCTTTTATCTGTAATTGCTTGTCCCCAAGATTTACGTATTTTCATCATGGGCAGTCATTGCCACGAGTGCATGGGTGGGTATCAACACATCAAACTGAAATCCCATGTCTCTCATTGCTGACTGTTTTCATATGAAATTGAGATGTGATGGAAAAATTTAGCAAAATGAAGGGGAAAAAATACAAACAAACAAATATTTTTTTAACCATCTTCCCACCCCAACCTCTCTTTCTCTCTCTCTCTCTCTCTCTCTCTCTCTCTCGCTCTCTCTCATAAACACATTCTAACACATTCTTTCTCTCTAATTCTGCTCAGGTCTCTGGTGAATAGATTTTACACAATACATCACAGCCTGGAGCGCCAGGGTTCATTTAGTCTCAGATACACCTGACAACAAGAGGAGTAAACCGCCACGGCAATACCCTGACACATACACAAACCCGGATATACATGTGTACAAACACATACTCATACTCATACTGTACACACACCTACAACGACACACACATTTCCAGAGCTATCATGTGAATCCCACCACACAACAGAAACATTAGGCACAAACACTGCACAGGGAATTCTGGTTGGGCTCCATTGGTAAAGATGAGAAGCAGCAGAGAGGTGAGAGAGAGGAGCATCTTTTGGGGGCCGAGGAGCGGAACTTTATTAGGGTGAAGATGGACATATTGAATGACAGTCGGAGAAAACGACAGAAATACAAATTGACTGACAGAGTGAGCGAGAGAATACAAGTTGGGGGAAAAGAGAATTGGAATGTAGAGGGACAGAATGATAGGGACAGACAAAGAATGAGAGAGAGAGGGAGAGAGAGAGAGAGAGAGAGAGAGAGAGAGAGAGAGAGAGAGAGAGGAGAGGTGAGGAAAGAGGGCGAAGCGTTAATGGATACCATAAACACAGGACAAATGAGACAGACATCGAACGAGTGAAAGACGTGTTAATGGATGAACGTTGAGTCGGTCTTGTGAAGAGATCCTGCCGACCACGCCAACTCAAAGAGCCATGATGACCTGCGCTGAGAGATGAGGGGGAGAGGTGGAACGAGGGATCAGAGAGAAAATGCGGACGGAGGAGAGATCAGTTTCCTCCCACCATTTAGGTAACCTTTCCACCTCCCACAGTTGTTCTCGTTTGCTCTGACTTTTTTAGCTATGGGGCACCTGTTTGTGGTAACATCAAAGAGAAAAAGAGAGAGGATGAGACAGAATGACACAGGGGGAAAAGCAAAAAAATAGGAAGAGGACAAGGTAAAGTATGGGAAGGATGTTAGACAGAGATAACAGGAAAATATATACTGTACACACACACACATAAACACACACACACAAACACAGACAGAAAGAGAGACAGAAAGAGCGAGAGAAAGAGAAAGAGAGAGAAGCCAGTCTACACCTTGATCCACTTCATCCTCCCCCCACCACCTGTTAGTGAGGCCATATATCCATCCTAGCCTGACCAGCCCCTCCTACATTTATCCACATTCACATCTAGTTTGCTTTTCACTCATGAATCTCCTTGCCACTCACCTCATCATCACACCACAATCCTTTATGGTTTCACCCACTTTCCCCCCAATTATTACGACCCTCGTACATTTCCACGATTTACACACCCACTACTCCGTCCCTCAGATCATCCCCGATTTAGCTGTTCTCCATCAAGCGTCGGATGGCCTCAGAAACCTGCCTCTGCCTCTTCCCCTTGGAGAGATTTATCCCAACCTCCACTAATCTGCCCATTCCTTCAGAGATTTATCCCCACTTTCTGTTTATCTTCCAGTCCGCCACCTCCTCCATCACCTGTTCACCTGATCTCTCTCTCTCTCTCTCTCTCTCTCTCTCTCTCTAGAACTGGGGTCCCGTCCGAGGACAGCTCATTCTGAGGTATGTGTGGTGTGTGGGGGTAGAGGAGCAAATGTGATAAAAAGAGTAAAAAACTATGGCTACATCCACTATGGCTACATCCACTATGGCTACATCCACACGATTTCAAACATTCTTTGTTCTCTGTCCACGTAGCACGTTTGCAATTTCCAAATGTTGTCGTACGGTACACATAGACAGAAGGGGGGACACCTGAAGTGTGGATCACATGACCATTCACACAAATCACATGACCGTTCACACAAATTACATGACCGTTCCACTGCTGGCAGGCTAGCAGTGGAAGTGTGAGTCTGGGAGAGTCAAGAAACATCAGACTGACAAGGTCCAATCAGGAACAGAACATGGGTTACTATGTAATTGTTTTCAGATTCTTCCGGACTCGCTGTCCAAATTAAGACCCAGAGCTGGAGTTTTCTAATCGTTCCATTTCAGGAGCTCAGAAACACCAGAGTTGTGTATATGTACTGTACGTATGTGTGTTTGTTTGTCTGTGTGTGTGCATGCGTGTGTGCCTGCGTTTGTGCGTGCGTGTGTCCGTGTATATACATCTGCCTTGTCTCTCTCACTCTCTGGCTTCCTTTGAGACCCTTTCAAAGGAAGGCTCAAAAGGTGTGTGTGACCTGTGAGAGTGAGAGGCAGATGTGTGTGACCTGTGAGAGTGAGGGGCAGATGTGTGTGACCTGTGAGAGTGAGGGGCAGGTGTGTGTGACCTGTGAGAGTGAGGGGCAGGTGTGTGTGACCTGTGAGAGTGAGGGGCAGGTGTGGGTTTCAGAGTGCCCAACCGAGAGCCCTCTACTGTAATATGGCTACTGAGAGGGCAGGAGAGGGAAAATTGGAAGAATTTCATTCGGGAGAGGTGTGTGTGTGTGTGTGTGTGTGTGTGTGTGTGTGTGTGTGTGTGTGTGTGTGTGTGTGTGTGTGTGTGTGTGTGTGTGTGTAGGACTTGTGTAGGTAAGGGACTTATATGTGAGCCAGTGCAGTTGACATTGAGCTGATGGAGTGGGTCGTAGTGGTGTAGTGTGTGTGTGTGTGTGTGTGTGTGTGTGTGGAGAGAGATCATAGAAAGATGAAAGTGAGTAGATAAGGTTAAGGGTCTTAGAGGAAAGCAGAGATGAGAGCATTTGTGTGTTTCTGTATGTATGTGTGTGTATGTGCACACGCGCAAGTGAGAGAGAGACTGACAAAGTGAGAGTCTGTATGTGTGTGTGTGTGTGGGCGAGGGTTGTTTGTGTATGTTTATATATGTTTATATATCTATATGTCTGTCTGGTAGCACATGTGTATAGCCACAGAAGAGGCTCATGTCCAGTGGTCAGTCATTGACGGGGGCACCTTCATGAACCGATCCCTTGGGAGCGGTCAGGCGGTGCTCCGAATGACCTTCCCAGGGGTCGGCGGCCCTCATTCCCCCTCTCCGAGTCCCATCTTCCCACATCCATTACCCCTCAGCCACCGCTTTCAAATGCCCCCAGAGCCCATCCTCTTCGCAGGGGCCCTCTCTGATTCAGGCCCTCCATCACACCAGCCCCTCATAAATCTTGATGGGGAAAATTAGCCGAACGTATCCATCAGCGCTAATGGTTGGATTGCTGCGCGCATCTGACGGAGTAAGCCTCACATACAGATACACACATGTACACACACACACCCCCACACACCCCCACACACACACACACACACACACACACACACACACACACACACACACACACACACACACACACACACACCATGGTCCTGCGTTAGCTTAGTTGGGTCCAGTGCGACAGCTCTCTTGTGAAATTAGAAGTAGTGACCTATTCATCAAAGCAGAGCGGGACACTGCTTTTACAGTGAAGTCAGTTCTGTTATTTTCAGAACATGCAGCATTACATAACACAAAATTACACAATGTTGCTATTTAAGTCATGCTTAAGATTGTTGGGGAATAGTTGAGAATGCAATAGAAACATGAGGTCATGATAACTTAATCATAGCTTGCAATGTCAATGGAGGGCCAACTCTCATGCTGGTTTGAAATACCCTCCCATGGTCACCAAGCTGCAAGCTGGTACAAATAGTGGTGATTTTGCGGTGTGTCTTAAACCCTAACATTATTTTAACAGATTTAAAAGTGTAGGATGAAGTATGTGGGGGAGGGATTAGAGTGTGTGTGTGTGTGTGTGTGTGTTAGTGTGCGTGTGCATGTGGCGTGTGTGTGTGTGTGTGTGTGTGTGTGTTTGTGTGTGTGTGTGTGCATGCGTGTGCGTGTGGTGCGTGTGGTGTGTGTGCCTCATTTTAAGACTCTTCCCTCTCAAACCAGAATGCAACTGGGACCCTCAGCAGACTGTTGCACGAACTTTCCAAGGGCAGTGGATGGCATCTTCCCACAGCCAGAGCATTTACGGGCTCCCATAAGGGCCAAACAGTGCCTAGAAATGCAATAAATAGGAATCGCTCCAGTCGGAAGGTCCTTAGGTGAGTAGTTGAGTGTATTAATGACATGATCATGTCAACACGCTTCCTTATGCAACTCCCACTCCACTCCCCCTCAACTCTCAAACTCCCAGTTAACACAAATATGGCCCCACGGTTTACCCTTCAGGGTATTATATTATAAGAAATACATTTCCTTTTGCCTTCTTTCATAAGACAATAAAGGCAATTTGTGGGGGAAGTGAGTGATTTTTGTGGGTATTAGGTATTCACGTTCCCTGCCTTCATTGCATCACAACTCAACTTCTACGAGGGATGGCTACCAGAAATATCAAGAAAAACACATCAGTCTGTCACTCAGTAACAGAGATCAAACAGACAAATGACATGCAGTGGGTGTTCATAGGTTATGATGGGAACAGTGAAAAAACACATCTGTATCTCACACACACTTCTTCTCTCTCAGCCACATCATACACTCTCAAGCACTCACAACGGTGAGGTTTGAACTTCACAGAATGTGATGAAACATGGCATTACTGCATCGGTGGGTATGTAGTCCTGACCATTCAAGTTGCTTTATTCCTCTTCCTCCAGAGAAAGACAGAGAAAGAGAGAGAGAGAGAGAGAGAGAGGATAGGATATGATGTGTGAGTCTTTATCTATGGTGTGTGTGTGTGTGTGTGTGTGTGTGTGTGTGTGTGTGTGTGTGTGTGTGTGTGTGTGTGTGTGTGTGTGTGTGTGTGCGTGTGTTTGCGCGTGTGTTTGTGCATGTGTGTGCGTGTGCATGTGGGTGTGTGCATGCGTGTGTGTTCGTACGTGTGTGTGTGTGTTTGTGAGTATGTGTTTTCCACTGTCCCCCTCCTAAGAGTGCTCTCCATGGGTGGCCTCTGACGCCAGCCCAGTTAACATCCTAAAGAGTCCAGTGGCCCCCTGTCTGCATGGCTGCCACACCACTCAACACCAGCAGTGTTTGCTCACCTGCGTGCCACAGGAAAAAGAGAGGAAAGAGATACCTCTCTCTCGCTCTCTCTCTTTTTCTCTTTTTCTCTCACTCACTCACTCACACTCCACAGACTCCTGCTGCCTATTTCTCTTTTTCTTTATCTTTCTTTTTCTCACACTTCTTCTTCATTCACTCACCGTCCTCGGTATCTCGCTTTCTGTCTCTCTGTGTCTTTTCTTTCAGTCTCTCTGCCATTCTCTGTCTTTGTGCTCGTGTCATGGGCTTGTTTACATGTTTTGATTGACACCAGTCACACTCCAAAGCAGCCTAGGATTTTTAAGATTCTGAGGTGTGGAGTCTTTTGAACGTTTTCAAATACTCATTTAATTCTGAGAGAATAATTATAGTTCACATTAGATATATTTGTTTTTAGTCTAAAATATTGAAATGGCGCACCGGGAAATGTATTTGTTTTATCACTACTAATATTAATACTAATAATCAGACTTTTTATATAATTAAAGGTACATTATTAACTCTATACTTCATTAAATTAATTGATATTGATCTATGAAGAATAGGTAAGCACACTTGGTGTTTCCACTAGTTGCCCAGACTAGTATTGTTTAAATTGTATGCAGGACACATCACAGAGTACAGTGCACACTGTACAATATATTACCAAACACATCAGTTAGCAGCTTGCTTTCCTCATTTCCAGCTGTGCTGCTGTTGGCTTTAACATGGATTGCTGGCTTTTGCCTACATACAGTAGTTAGCTTGTTAGTTTAGAGAAAACCTCATTTCATATTTCAGAACATTCTAGTTTAGAACAGTTCTACGTACATTGCTTGCTTGAAATTTCTGATTCTATCTATGGGTTGCTAAAGCACTGTACAGTATATATAATTCATAGACTCTTACTTAGTGTAGCCGTGTTAAATTTATTCTGTAGCTCTGCCATCTGTAGTTTATGAGGTATCATATGTAACACTATAGCAAGAAGACCAGCCATTACCATCAACTCCATCTGTATAGAAAAATGAAACAATGCCTATAATAACAACTTATGTATGCACTGTGCTGGCGCCTGCATTACAATATTTATTTGGCATGTTTATAAGTGTTCAAAGTCTGGATTGGTTAAAATGATTAGCAGACTGAAGAGTGGCTTCGGCCCTGATTGGCGGGGCTCCGATATGGACGCATGCTGGAGACCCACAATTCATGCCAGATTGAGGCCAGACCTTTTTTCAGACTCCGCAACTAGCTGGAATCTTAATAGAACACACAAAACAAATGATCTAATTCCTTTCTGTAATTAATCTAATCTAATTTGACTTTATTTTGGTATGTTGATTATTAATTGCCATTATTACAAATTGGTGCATTTTGGTCATGAAAAATAAACTCTGCTGGATCAGAGACTAGTGCCTTCAAAGCAAATGTTTCCCACCCCTAAAAGACATTCATCATTTGACGCTATTGGCTATATCGCACAAAGAGATCAGTGCCAGCTATATTCAGCGTGTTGTGTGCAAGGATAAACAGGACTGAATGTGATTCATTTGAACCTGATTTAACAGATGTCCTTGTGCACACACCATTTTTCAAAACTTGTTATGGATCTGGTTACAAAATACAATAATACTAAGGGCCATTAGTCCTTTCAGCAAAGCCTAATTGGCTTGCAAACAAAAAAGGGCTGTAAATATGTCAGCAACATGCCTGACACTTTTCCATTAAACAGGCGAGTCAAGGAATGGTTCTCACCCAAACTGCAGGCATGCCTTTATCTGGATGTTTACATCTGAGGTCTCTGAATGGAGAGAACGGGATTCTGGGAGATTGAGACGTGTGGCATGTGAGAGGTAATTTTTTTTTAAGATATAGAGAACCAATGGACACCTGACTCTCAAAAGTCCCGGATCGGAGCCAGATCTGGGCCAAGTCTAACTAACTCTCTTCCAAGTATTCCAGAGCAGTGGGCCGTGCTGATGAGCTTCCTCCTGGCCCTGAGAGATACATCTCACGCTATCTCTGTCTCTAACTTCGCTCTCCTGTGTCCCTTGCTCGGCAGCAGTTTTTTTTTTTGCTTGTGCTCAGTTTCTTGACTCCCCGTTATTTGTTTGTGTCAGTTTCTCTGCACAACTTCCTTCCATATCCTCTCTCCTCTTACCCTCCCTCCCTTCATCCCTCCCTCCCTCCTTCCCCCTCTCTCCTCCCACCTCCCTCCCTTCCATCGTATTTCTATCTCCTCCTCACTCCTTGTCTCTTTCTTTCCCTCTCTCTCTCTATCCTTCCTTCTTTCAATTGCTCTATCCCTTCCCCCCTTTTCCCCTCCCCCCTCTCTGGCTGAGCTAATGTTCTCAAATGGAAGGAAATTAGCGTTGTTTGGCCATGCATATCACGGCGTTCTCTCACTCTCTCCCTCCCAAATCTCTCTTTCTCTCTCTTTTCCATTCTCTTCCTCTTTCCCCTGCAGGCTCACTCCATCCTGCCATGCATACTGATGAACCGCCCCCTACACACACACACACACACACACACACCACTCCTCAGTTCCAGCAGAATAGCAGGGGCCCGACATCCTCCTCCACATAGCAGCAGCATCTCCATAACCCGCCATGTGGAACATAAGGGCCCTCGCCAGCGGCCCGTGGCCCATAAAATATGCATGGTGGCTGGGGAAGCAGGCGCAGGCAGCTGGGCCAAGGTAGAAGAGAGGAGGGGTGGAGGTGGAACAGCCAGCCACCTGAAACGACTATGTGTGTGCGTGCGTCTATGTGTGCTAGTCAATGCATGCGTGCGTGTGTGATTTGGGTGCGTGTGCGTCTGTGTGCTCTGCTCTGTGTGTGCATGTGCGCTCTCTCTCTCTCTCTCTCTCTCTCTGTGTGTGTGTGTGTGTGTGTGTGTGTGTGTGTGTGTGTGTGCCTGTGTGTGTGTGTGTGTGTGTGTGTGTGTGTGTGTGTGTGTGTGTGTGTGTGTGTGTGTGTGTGCGCGCGCACATAGAAGGGGCATGTGTGTGGCGTGTGAGTGTGACCATGTGTGTGATGCCGTGTATATTTGTGGATGTGAGTCTGAAGCGTGGGTTGGGAGAATGGGGTAGAAGGGAAGATGACGAAGAGCACAGATAGTGCTCATGTGTGGCAGATGAATATGTAGATAGTGTATCCAGTGCGGATTTTGGCTACATCGTTAAATTAGTATGACTGTGTAGAAATCAGTGTATGTTTATTTTTCATGTACGTGTGTACAGTATGTGTGAATATCTCCCCCATTGATAATTTTAAATCAAAACGGACAGTTCCAATCTAAACGTATCAACATACACTCTCTCTCTCTCTCACTCATACAATGTTAATATTTGTGGGCAGGTATTTCTGAAACAAGGAGTTGTATTTGTGCTGTTTTGATTGGACCAAGTTGGCCTTCTGGAAAGTAATACGACCAGAACAGAAGGAGAAAAGTGAATCCAGGATACATTTAAGTCCTTAATCTAGTTGAATAAGCTTTCTTTACAGTCACTGTCAGCTTTCCTTCAGGTGAATGGCATTTAGACATTTGTTTTTGTTTCATTTTTGTTTTCGCCATTTTTGTTTTTTGTGGTGTTAGTGGCATAAGGTTACATAGTATTCATTTTAGCTGTCTTCAATCCGTATGATGGTTCAATAAAGTGGTTTTAAAAGTCAAAGTCTCTCTCTTTCTCTCTCTCTCTCTCTCTCTTTCAATCAGTAACCTGAGCCATATTGATTAAAGAGGTTTTCCCTGTTGAGGCTCAGGCCTCTTTATATGAAATCAATCAGAACACTGGAGCGGAATGAGGTCCCTCTTCTCTACTCCTCTCTTCTCACTCTTCTCCTTCTCTACCTCAATATTCCTCATACCTCCCTTTCTCCTTGTCTCCCACTCTTCCTTTCTTTTCTCCTCTTCCCCTACCCCTCCTCTCTCCGGCACCTTCGCCACACCTTTTTACTGACAGATAGGCCTTCAGCACACCCGCATATACACTTAACAGCTGCCTTCTCTTCTCTCACCTCTATTTCCACCATACGGGTTCTCGTATGGGTAAAGTGCACTAAGCTCTTCATGAACGTTACGCACAAGTGCATAAAAGGCAAGTGTCTATAGCATTGCAGGGTTTGCTATACTAAATTTATCTTGTATCATGTGGGTTTCTCAGAATGGATGATAAGAGATTGCTCAAACAATACAGAGAGATATTATGAATTGTGTTGTGGCATTTCTGATTGAGTACACTCTGCATATGGTATAAATGATCATGTGTAGATTTTATGTCGAAAAACAAAAACAAAAAACAGTTCTATGAAGTTAGGGGTAACTTATCCAGGGAGATATTTTATAGACCTGGAGATAGAGGATATAGGGGAAGTATCGCCTCAATTAGCTTCAATGGCCGATGCTAGGCTAGCTACTTCAGCCAAAAAAAATCTTAATGGACTGCCACCATCTCTAAGTATGGGGTTTGACGTTCTCACTTCCCGCCACTTTTTCGCAACTTTAACACACACACACAACCCCTCATACAAACACATACGCTCACAGACTCATATACTCATATGCACAAATACCCTGCTCCGCCCCACCACCCACCCACCCATACACACACACACACACACACACAAACACAAACACACACACACACGCGCCAGTGTTGAGCTCAGAGGGGAGGCAGTGGACCCTCACACCCTGAGGACAACTCCTCTGCTGACTTTCTGATCTCACTCTGGCCACCACCATAAAACTCACTGGTGCGTCATGTATGCATGCATGCATGCCTGCGTGCCTGTCTTCCTCTGTGTGTGTGTGCGTGTGTACGTGCCAGCCTTGCCATTCTGCTTCATTGGTGCCAAGTTAGTGCCTGAGGGCACACATATAAACACACACATACACACAAACACACACTGCGCACTGCACACACTCACCTTTTGCAACCAAGCGATGTTGAGGAGAGAACCATCGCCTTA
This sequence comes from Alosa pseudoharengus, assembly GCF_046254945.1. Taxonomy (NCBI): domain Eukaryota; kingdom Metazoa; phylum Chordata; class Actinopteri; order Clupeiformes; family Clupeidae; genus Alosa; species Alosa pseudoharengus. The sequence continues at coordinate 41,154,505 of NW_027468774.1, forward strand.
CCCACCTCCGGTCCTCCAGAGCCCCCCCCCCCCCCCCAGCTGCTCTCCGGCTCTGAGCTGCAGTGGGGTGGCTCTGCCTGGGTTGCTGGTTCGCCTCACAGCCTGGGTTAATGGCTCACAAGTAGCTGGACTCCTCCAAGTGCTGGAAATGTAGAAGTATTAATGGGTTACAGCGGGAGGGATGTGAACGGGGTGCTCACACAAACAAACACACACACACACACACACACACACAAACACACACACACACACACACACACACACACACACACACACACACACACACACACACACACACAAACACACACACACAAACAGACTCAAGAGGAAACATTCTTTACCCACATACACACAGTTATATGTAAACCTGTGTACACATAAACTACACATAACCCAAAACAAATGGCTATGAATTCAAACTGACATTTTTACACTATTACATGTGCTTATCCACACACACACACACACACACACACACACACACACACACACACACACACACACACACACACACAAACACACATACACATACACACACAAACACACACACACATATCCAACCTCCACGTGTGCACACAACACCACGCTACTGTCGAGTTGTAACCGGACCATTATTCATTGCATCGGACCATTATTTATTGCCTGCGAGCCCAAACACAACAAGCCAATTAATAATTAACCGCTCTTTCCGCCCCTGAACGCACTGGTGCTGTGGACCACCGGCTTCAGCTGCTGCTTCCTGCACGCGTGAGCTGAATAACTTCGGCTGCCGCAGTGTGGGCGTCCAGTCTCAGAACCAGCAGGTTCGGAGCTTTTGTATATGAGTTTAGGGACTTAACTAAAAGTTAAGAAAATTCTTTAAAAGTGTGTGTTAGTAAAAAAAGAATGGCGTGGGCTACTAAAAACTAAACAAAAACAAAATCCAAGATCTCTTCCCTCAAAATATGCACCTGACAGAGAGCAGCATATTGGGGTTTTGGTGGTGGTATTTTTTGTAGCATAATCACCACCCTGTTGTCACAGTCACACAAAATAGAAGAGATCTAGGAATAAAGGAAAAAATAATAGTCCAAATAATATAAATTCAAGTGTCTTATTGCATAACAGTTTACAGACCAGCGTGAACATAATCAGGTTTCAGCTGTGAATGTTATAGGTTTCAATTGGATTTGTAGTCAAAGCAAGGGCAATGAAATTTCATTCAGGGGCAAGTGAAAAAAGTATAAGCTCTATAGAGGGTGGCCTGTGACGTTAACGTCAGTCATCAGAAATGCCCTTTCAAAGCTGGTGTTTGTTCACGGGGCACTGAGTGCAAGGCATGCCCTCTCACTCCGACTTGATAAAACAGGTCTGTATAGCTCTATCCCCCTGCAGACATGCATGCCTAAATGCTCCAGGCACATTTCAGATCAACTTCCTGCACTTTGCTGGAGCATTCAGGGGTCATGATATGGGAGAGGACAGTGAGGAGTGTTATCAGACACGATTATCAGACAACAGGAAAAACACTCCCTCTCTTTTCCAGCATTACACATTCCTCCAAACACAACCACCCATGGGACCGCAACAAGCAACCTGGCTTTGATTGGAGGGCAGAGATCTTGGGTGATGGGCAATATATTGGCCGGCTTTCTTTTGATGTTCCATGTTGTGTCAACTTCATAGGGCCAAATGAACATTGTTGACTTTGTTGACATTGTTTTTTCAAACTTGAACATTCTGCTTCAGT
>NW_027468774.1:41161233-41166233 GCF_046254945.1 Alosa pseudoharengus
TTATGCACAGATAACTGTCAAAGGCGGCCCTCTTCCGCGCTGTCTTGACGTTTAGCTGATGTTCTTGTCATCTTGCGACTTGTCCTACACCTTTGTGAGGGTAACGTCACCGGCCATTTTTCGCGAGCGCACAACGGGGGCCTAAGCCGGTGCTTCTCCCGTCCAGAAAAACGAGTATTCCGCGCGGGCCAATAAAAGGCCCATTCATCCCCATCATGTGTAACGTATCCATCTGCTTCTCTGCGAGAGCGGCGCTGGGACTACCCAAAGAACGACCATTTGTTTTCTTCCCCGTGGTCTCTTCCCAGAGCCCTCACTGCAGGTACCAAGGAAATAGGGGAAGATCAGTCAGTGGCCAGGTCATACTAAGGCATGACCAACACGCCTTAAATGTCATAAATTAGCAATGATGGCTTTACCAAAACCAAGTCCTGACAAATACCGAGACATTCTACGTAAAAGGTCACCACATACAATGAAGTCATCCTGTCCACCTTACTTATAATTGCATATGATGTCTTACTGTAAGGTAATTCCAGCGATAGTCACATGACAAAAAGTGACTGCAGTTATCTATCTGACCAATGTTATTTCACATTTCAAGACGATATTTTATGCCTACATACCTTAAATGCCTAATCGTTGTTAGTCAGGCTTCACAGTGTAGCCTTCCAACATGGCCTATGCCATTGGTGATGTGATAAAGATAGTAAATATTTCTATAACCGACGACAGAAGAAAGCACATGCTGACGCACGCACTTACACTTCTGAAAAGGGATTTGACTTAGATTAATCGTGTTTTAAACAAACGTTTCCAACAATTTCCGTGACCACGGTTCCTAGGTGAGCCATTTTTCTCCTGAGGTATCTTCCCTGAGGTAATGCAGGGCTCTTCCCGCGCTCTTCTAAATGAGAATGCGCGTGAGCGGTCCTCTAGCCCCACAAACACACCGTAGCCTACGCGCTACGGGGGAAGAAGAGCAATGACAGAGCGATGAATCACCATTAAAAACACCGCCGTCTTTAAAGTGACTTTGAAACTTTCCACCAGTGGAGAGAAAAGGCAAAGCCAGCAAAGAAAGTGGTGAATATATCGTATGCACCTAGTTAATTTGTCATTCCGTCAGTGTTGAGTGAGTTTTTAACATATCAGTCAAATGTGTTTATTTAATTACATCCAAATATGGGATTTAATTATAGCCTACTAGCCTATACTTATACTATAATTATGACCGCCGGGCAGCTAAGCGGCGGTCATATAGGTTTAGTCAGATTTTTTATTTTGTTTTATTTTTCGCATGTCCAAATTTCCGTCAAGGATTCCCGGGACACTGAAAGACCGGGGTAGACGAAACTTGGTGGGCATGTAACCCCATATGGATAGCATAGAACCATCGTTTTTCGTTTTGATCTGTAGCCCCCTGCTGGACTGCACCCCCCGAAAGAAGGGTAGGGCAGACACAGTTTTCTGTGAATATCTCGAGAACCGTAAGGTTTAGGAGGACCATTTTTTTTGTATGTTGATCTCAAGGGGCCATGTCAACCCGTTCCATAACCTCTCATTTCATGTATAGCGCCACCTAGTTAAACACAAAAAAGTAAAAATGAGGTGTTGAAATCGCAGGTATCTGTGACCTAACATAGTCAAAACTGCACGAAATTGGAAGTGTAGGATCATTATGACACTCTCTGAATGCACGCCAAGTTTAGTGGAATTCCGTTCATGGGGGGCCACACAATAAATTAATTTATGTTACTATACACCAACTGGCCTGTAGGTGGACGGAGACAGTTTTCTGTGAATATCTCGAGAACCGTAGGGCCTAGGAGGTCCACCTTTTTTTTGTATGTTGGTCTTAAGGGGGCATGTAACCCATCCCATTACCACTTATTTCATGTATAGCGCCACCTAGTTAAAAATTAAAAAGCAAAAAATTAGGTGTTTTCATCACAATATCTCTGGCTGACATGGTCAAAACTGCACGAAATTGAAAGTGTAGGATCATTATGACACCCTCCGAATGAATGCCAAGTTTTGTGAACTTTCGTTCATGGGGGGCCTTACAATATCTGTATCTTGATCTGTAGCCCCCCAGCTGTACTGGACCCCCCGAAAGGAGGGTAGGGCAGACACAGCTTTCTGTGAATATCTTGAGAACCGTAGGGCCTAGGATGACCCATTTTTTCCGTATGTTTGCCTCCAGGGGTCATGTTAACCCATTCCATGTGCACACATGTGCATAAACAGATACACACGCACACACATACATTCACAGTAATCATACGTATGACACATACTCACACAGTAGACATATGTACGCATGCATGCACATGCACTAACACACATACGCAGGCAAACACACAAGCACGCACACACACACACACCCACACACATAAACATAAACCTGTACACGCACACATGCACACAATTCAAGAATTTCTCAGAATTATATACAGGCAAGATGGGGGTGGAGTTGTATAAAATGAATTTTACATGTGAAATCTATGAACTAATCATGTTTTGGTACTTGTTGTCTACCAGATACCAGTGAGAATTGAGTGTGGATAATGCAATTTAGTGAGACAGTTCGAATCATAAAGGCCTTTCAGCGTGATTTATTTTTCTGGAAAAAATGTGCTGGACTGGGCGGCGGTCATATTTTGTACCGCTCTGCGGTACATCTAGTTATATTAATTACTACACCTGTTAAGTTATTCTGGTGTTTATTTTGGGAGGAATCACATGACATTGCCTTTAGCCATCTTTTTGCCAGTCACTACTCATAGAGTAGGCTATAGACTGATGATCCAGGGCCCACTTGAGCGAGAACTGGACATCTGGAAGTTGATGGGTTGGAACAGGGAAATTGGGACAGGGGAACTGAGGTTAGAGAGAGAGACCTCAGTAAACTCTTGATAGATTATAGATTTTCTTCCCAAGCATGCACACATTATATGCCCCATTCTTGTACACCCATCATTAAACCCTAACGTGAAATCAATGCATGCCTGTGATGCAAGACCCACTGCTCATGTTTAGTCTGGCACAAATTCGTTTTCGCCTCTTAATCTGTGGCTAATCACTGCCTGATCGATACCTTGCATCGCCACAAACCCCTGAGCCACGCAGAGATCAGCGTTGGTGACAGGCAGGCACAAGACGCAGCCGACACAAACACAGGCGCACACCAGCGGGCAGACAGGCGAGCTTTGACATCACTCATAATTAACAGACTGTGCCACTCCGGTGGGCCGCTCCCAGCTCAGGCACACATTAAGCTCATTAAGGCCTCTGCCTGTGTTCAGAGCAGGTACTGGTAGGCTATGATGTATGCATGCTCGTAGCTGCTGATGCCTATACACCAAACTCATGCATGCTTCTCTGTGGATGCTGTGTCTCTATGCAGGGCCCGAACCAGAAATAGTGTTCTGCTCTGTAGTGACATATCTGCATGCAAATTGCGTTGTACTTTCATATGTATAAACTGATAAAATAAAGCCTAACTGAATATCCATTGGGCTTCAGGCGTTTGTGTGACTGGGGAAGTGAGGGTAGGACAGGAAACACCTTTTACGTAACTTTTTCTCAAGTTTTATGACTGACTTATTCTACCCAAAGGTGCTTGTAACATTACCAAAGGCTGATCCTTTAGATAGGCGTGGGTCAATCAACTGATGCAATGCAACACCAAGTTTCCAGGGCACTGTCGCCTTTCTTAATGGCTTTTTGTGTTGATCCTCTCTAACTCTCTCTCTCTCTCTCTCTCTCTCTCTCTCTCTCTCTCTCTCTCTCTCTCCATCTCTTGCCCCGAGATAAGGCTAGTGTTTCCATTAAGCTCCCTCTGAACGTGGAGCGACTCTGATGAGAATTAATGAGGGTAATTTGGGGCTGAGGCGTTCTGGACGAGCAACGCCACTCATCCCATTTAACCCCCCTCTCCCCTCCCCCGTCTCCACCCTGGACCACCAGCAGGGGGCAGTAGCCCTGGGGCCCCCTCTGCTGCAGAGAGTTAGCAGGCTAGCCTAATGTTTCCACTGGCCCTCCAGGCCTCATCATGGCTGTTGTTTGGGAAAGTAGACAGGGTGTGGAGAAAGTTTGTTACAGTGTGTGTGTGTGTGTGTGTGTGTGTGTGTGTTTGTGTGTGTGTGTATGTATATGTGTGTGCATGTGTGTGTGTGTGTGTTTAAGGAAACACCCGCTTGGTCTCTTCTCAGGGGGAGGAAACAGCAGTGCCTCTCTGCTGCACAGGATGTCATACGCAGCAGGGAGCAAGATGGCTGACCACTAGACATACACACTCACATGCAACACACACACACACACACACACACACACACACACACATACACTACATGCAGTCTCCCGGTAGATGAGAAATCCACATTCACAAGTGCACACAGCATCCTCTCTCCCACAGACACAGATTCACACATGGTCTCTCACTTTCACTCTAACAGAGAAATATTCTCACACATATACGTCTCATGGGGTCCAATCCCAAACTGCCTACCATTTCTTAATAAATTCACACACACACACACACACATACACATGCACGCACATGCACACACACACTCACACACACACACACACTCACACACACACACACACATACACATGCACGCACACACGTGCACACACACACACACACACACACATGGTCCCTTTGGCTCTCTGGCTTCTGACATGGAGGAGATCTATAGTGTACATTCTCATGATCAACTGTGAGACCCTCACTCTCAAACACACCCATACGCACCCATACAAGCACACACACACACACACACACACACACACACACACACACACACACACACACACACGCCTATACAAGCACACACACACACACGCCCATACAAGCACACACACACACACACACACACACACACACACACTCCCATGAGCCTCTCATATTCATCATATTCGCACACACACATCATTCTCATGACTAAATGTTAGTCCCAGTCTCTCAAACACATACATACACACTCAGACTC
>NW_027468774.1:41173733-41251233 GCF_046254945.1 Alosa pseudoharengus
TCACAACACAACGAGTAAAACAGTACGAGGCCAAATGTCATGACAATCACTAGAGACAGACACCAGTCTGAAGTCGCAGCACCATGCACAGGAGTTATTTACACTAAAGAGTAATCCTGGTGGCCTTGCTCAAATCGCAGCACCATGCACAGGAGTTATTTACACTAAAGAGTAATCCTGGTGGCCTTGCTCAAATTGGGCCACGTCTCCCATACAAGGATGCAAATACAATGAATTTACACGCCTTCAAACCAGTACCATGTACTGTACAAGGATAATTAAATATACTCTTTTGATCCCGTGAGGGAAATTTGGTCTTTGCATTTATTCCAATCCATAAATTAGTGTAACACACACAGCACACAGTGAACACACAGTGAAGTGAAGCACACACTAACCTGAAGCTATGAGCTGTGAGCATGGGAGAGCAGTGCTCAACCACTTCCCCCGCCCACATTTTTCCTACTGGGTCGGGGATCGAACTGGCAACCCTTTGGTTACAAGCTCGAGGCCCTAACCAGTAGGCTGCCCCCTATGTCTGTCTCAAATGTTTAGAAGCAGAACACCACACAGCACTCACATCATCTAGGTTCACCACATAATGATGACTATGAGGTCAGTCCACTTATCAACAGGACATATCTGATAAAAGTGTATTAATTCGTTCATTCATTTGTTCATTGGTTTGACTGAAAACATTATTTTCACCGTTGCCAGCACATGCATTCCACCTGACCAGCACGGTGACCAGGCCTGCGGCCCAGGGCTCCGCGTCCGGTCTGGCTCCTAATGAATTCCGACGGCTCTCCGCCCCCTCCAGTGGCTTCGCCTGCCACCGGGAGACGTTAACGTGATTAGGCGTCGCGACGATGCACCTGCGCCACATAAACGCCGCCATAAAGCCTAATTGAATAGAAGTCCTGGTGGCCAGATATGCCCAGATATGCCCCCTCCCTCTCGTTAAGGCCTAATTGTGAGTAATTGTCATTTGTATGATGGCCACTCTCATTTGACTAAGCAGCATTAGCGTTCATTCTAACAGCTATATGAGGCCTGTGTCAGACCACAAAACTACTTGGGTATCAAGTTAAGATGATTTATTTTTTAAACGCGTCAGGAGCGTTGAGCGGGGCAGTTTGCCCAGTGCTCTCGGGCATCCTATTGAGTTCTACTGGTTTCTTAACATGGATATTTTGGAGTGTGATGTATCTTATCTGGTGCTAAAGGGAAAGTATTACGGGAGTAGCATTAAAGGCACCAAGCCAGCAGAAATAAATTTGTGTAAAACAGCTAAAAGAACTTTAAAATGAACCCCCACGGTTGTTGAATACATTTATGTAAAGTTACAGTCTTGACATGGGTAGTCAGACTCTGGCCCACGGTATCAAAGGCCCACTTGTGTTCAGCACTGTTAAATGAGAAATATGACCTCCTGATATAGCCCCAGTAATTCATTGAGTGCAGAGGGACAGAAAAAGCAACCCCTACTGTGTTTCTCCAATATGTCTGCAGTACAAGACCACAATGACAGCTGATCCCAGAACAGATTCAACCAAGGTCCAGTCAACTACTGGCCGGGGAACCCCAAACACACTGTGGCTGTGGTGTGTGTGTGTGTGTGTGTGTGTGTGTGTGTGTGTGTGTGTGTGTGTGTGTGTGTGTGTGTGTGTGTGTGTGTGTGTGTGTGTGTATGTGTATGTGAGTTTGAGTGTGTAGGGTGTCTACACACTCAAACACACACACACACACGCACACACACACCACCACAGCCACCACCACTCACTGTCTTTACAGCCCATTTTTAGAACACAGCTTCAGAACCCTTGGTTCAGGCTCTTCCCCCGAGAGCCACTTCCCTGCGCTGTGATTGGTCGAGGGCAGATGCGAGGGCTTATTTATGGGCTCCAGTGTGATAGGTCTGATCTGTGAGGCCTGAGTTGGACGAATTCCTCACATCCCCTGGGTGACATTCAGCAGCCGCTCAGGGTTAGCCTATGCCTCTGTGTGTGTGTGTGTGTGTGTGTGTGTCTGTGTGTGTGTGTGTGTGTGTGTGTGTGTGTGTGTGTGTGTGTGTGTGTCATGCTATTCACACATTCTTGTAGAACATAAAGCTTTAGGTGTCTTAGAAGTGTGTGCACCATTCTCACATTCCTGAAGAACATGAATCTGTAGGAGTCTTTGATTTCCCAGCCCGTGTGTTGACTTGGGCCAGACCTGGGCCTCTGGTGTTCATCCCCCCCCCCCCCCCCTCTTTCTCTCTCTATCTCTCCCGATGTGCTGCTGTTGATGACTACCTAAGAGCAAAATGCATGAATCACTAACATCACTAACTCTCTTCCCCTCTTCTTGTTGTTTTGTGTTGACAGTGTGGAGGTGTGATGTGATGTCGCTTTGAACAAAAGCCTCCGCTAAATTCCATAACCATGTAAGAGTATTATATGCATCTGCAACATAAGGGTAACAACGTCTGCAACATAAGGGTTACTTTCTTGACTTATATCATTGAGGTAGAATCAGGCACACATTCAATTAGCATTAACTTTAAACAATCTCATGAAAAACGTTGATTCTCTCTTAACTCAAATAGAATATGTGTCAGTGTAAGTTTAAAAAAGGCAGTATGCCTGTGTGTGCACTGAAAAGGGAGGAAAAGAGACAGCAAGGGACAGGATATATGTGTGTGTGTGTGTGTGTGTGTGTGTGTGTGTGTGTGTGTGTGTGTGTGTGTGCGCTGTAGAGTGTGCCAGGGAGTCTTGTAGAAGTTAATGGCCGGAGCGAGCTCTTTCTGCTGTGCTGAGTTGTATATCTTAAGATGAGGCTGAGCTAATATCTTCTTTAAAAGAGCATTACGGACATTAAAAGATATAAATAAAAATAAATAGATGGAAATGACCCTCCTGGGGCCAATGCAAACCTGGGCAGAGACAGACGTGCTGCCAGGAAACTAGGCCAGGTGCTTTAAACCTGGCAAAATATAGTGTTTCTGCTCTCAATACGTTCAGATGTGTCCAAAACTGACAGTAAAATATGGAGATGGATAGGTGGATGGGTGGATGGAAAGATGGATGGATGGATGGAACAGGTGAATGGTTGGCTGAATATCTGAAATGTCATCATTTTAGAAGAAGCCCTATGTACCAGTCTGGATTGACTTACACCTCCTTTTTATAGAAAGATAGACAAAATATACATAGGCAAAAATGAATTCAAGTGCAGCACAGTGGTACTGATCTGCAGACATTTGTGGGCCCATTTTAGTGGCAGTTTTCAGGGGCGTGAAATGGGTATCAAATCACCACTGCCACCTCGACAGGCCCTGAGGCCTGTATGTGGCAACAGCCAGCATAATTGCCACAACAGTTGCCAGGGCAACAATGGCACAGGGCCTAGGACCACTGGCCAAGACTGGCCGGGGGTTTGGATGGTGGAGAGAGACAAAGAGGGGACAAGGAAGCAGGTGAGATAAAAAGAAAAAGGAGAAGAAAGGAGAGAAAATAGAAAAGAGGAGAAGAAAGGAGATAAGAGAGCGTTTGGGGATGTCAGCCAAGTCGGTACAGTTGCCTTCAATAATATTGACCTGTAGTGGTCGGTGATGCTCTTAATCGGGACGAATGACACGTATGATTCAGTGTGGAATTGATTCCTCCCGACAGTGATCCATTTGCGCTTCAACAGAGTGTGATGGTGACGTTCAATCAGAGAAACTAAAACCCTAAATCCAGTTGAGTCAGTGATGCACTAATTCAGAGCGATGCGAGGTGAGACTGGGCCAAGGTCATAGCGAACAAAACTGATTCAGAGTTGCACTGTCCATCTGAGGCCACAAGTGAATCAGCACGAATCAATGTGAATCAATTCTGATGTCAGAGTCTGCAGCAGACACTGCTGCCATCTGCAGGTCAAGTGGTAGAACAGCGCCTGTGAACTCTCCTGTCACGGTTTCTGGACAGAGAAAAAAAAAAGACAGAAAAGTTTCCTTGTATGCTTGCCTTGGGACATCTTGCTCATTTATTAACAGAGACAGCCTGGCCTGCTTCGCTGTGACCTCCTGTTCGGCGAAAACGGACATCGAGGCTAGGGGCGCCCCCCATGCTGAGTCTGAGACTCTGTTCACGCCGTGGAACATGTCCCCAGGCGACATCCGTTCCAGCTTCACCCAGCGGAGTTGAACTCTAACTTTGATGTTTGATTATTAACATAATGTGCAAACAGCGTGTTTACAAGGTTATTTTAGGTTTTTTGTCACCATAAAGAAACGTTTGGCTGGAAAATTAAGTGGTAATTGTTAAGACAGACAGGGGTGCTGTTGTGATGATATGACATGATATGACTCCCAAAACATTTCCTATGACCCCGTGGTTGATTTATCTGATCTTGAAGTAGCTAATGTTTCATACTGTCATGACACTCTGCATTAAACATGAGGGAAAAGCCTAGGAATCAAGAAGGTCAAAGGTCACCACTGTTTTGAAACAAAAGCAGGCATCAGAGTGTGAAAGCTGTCCGTTTGGGACTTTTCCAGTGGCTTGGTGCTTTTTCTATGTCCAGTTGGGAATGGGGGAGGATTTTCACAACGAACATGAAAGTGAAGGGGTGAGCTGAGCATAAGCTGGGGAGATTTATTTGGAGAGGCCTGTGATGTTTTTGCTATCTCCTGGCAGTCTCCATACCATGGCCTCAGGGCTCCCCTCATGCCGAAGCCTGTTCACGGCCAGGCCAACCGGCCGGACAGGTCAAAGGATCAACCCCAGGGCCGCTCCTTAGTGACCCTCCCCACCAGCCAGAGGTTAGGAGGAGAGAGAGAGGGAAAGAAAAGAGAGAGCGAGAAAGAAAAAGTGAAGGGAAAGGAGAGGAGAGAATAGGGAGAGGAAAAGCCCCTCAGGCTGACCCTAGCAACACTCATCTTTTTTTCTTTCTCTTTCACTCTCTCTCTCTCTCTCTCTCTCTCTCTCTCTCTGTCTCTCTCCTCTCTATCTGTCACTTTCTCCTTCTCATTTATGTCCACTCTCCCTCCAGCTCTGCTGTTGTTTCCAGAGACCCTTTGTGTCCCTAGACGAGTCCGGCGACCCCTGCAACCTTTGGCCCTGACCGGGCTGTCCACTTCTGGGTCACCCAGTGGTCAGGCTGCTGCCGGGGTGAGTCTGCGGTTTCGGGGTCATCCTCTGGTCAACATCAGGGGTGCGTTCCAAATCCATTGTACTCTGTAACCCTCAAGACTGTTGTGTATATGAAGCAAGTGGGCTGGATAGACTTGTATATACATAGAGTGAGTGGCCCCAGTTAAAATGAGGGAGAGTCATTTGTTTTGTGGGCTTACTGCTCAGGGACAGTTACGAAATTCCCAAAGTGCTGATGTGAGCTTACAGGCAGTGACAGCACTGCTTCTTCGCGCCCTTGCAGTAATGCACCACACAAAACAAAACGAAACAACAATCACAAACCAATTGGCATTGTATGGGAACGCCCTTCTGGGTCATGTCCTGACCAACAGCGGGGTCATCGGCGGGTCATATTGGAGGGGGGTCATCCAGCGGTCATCCCACGGGTCGTCCTCAGGTCAACTACAGGGTGTCCAGTCGGATGGCGGCTCAACCTCGGCTGGCCGTCGTGCGTCTGGACGCAGCAGCTTGCGTCCATGACGAATGCGGATGGCGGCAAACACTCTTTTTTTATCGTTTGATTGCTCGCAGGTTGCCATGGCGGCCCAATCCATTTGGAAGCCTAATCATTACAGATTGGTATGTGTGTGTGGTGTGTGTGGTGTGTGTGTGTGTGTGTGTGTGTGTGTGTGTGTGTGTGCGTGTGTGGGGGGGTGCAGGGGAAGGGGGTGGGGGGTAAACAGCCATCATTACAGTGGCTTTCTAGTGCACTCACATCCACTTTAAATGGCCATTACCACTGAGGGGCCATCAGTAACCCCTCTCAAGAGGAAGAGGCAAGACAGCAAGAGGGAGAGAGCGAGAGAGAGAGAGAGAGAGAGAGAGAGAGAGAGAGAGAGAGAGAGAGAGAGAGGTTTGAGTCATTTATTCTCACACTTCATGACTTTCATGCAAGCATCATTTTAAGCCATTTTATTAGGCAACGCTATCGCACATTGTCTTGGGGGGTAAGTCTTGATCAAGTTCAGACGAAATGTTTTTAGTTATAGTTCACTGAGAGAGAGGGGGGTTGGGGCGGGGGGGGGTATCGGGAGAGGAATTTTAAAAATGACATGCACTTAATCTGCTTATTATTATGAATGTAATGCAGTAAATCCAGGGTCACATGTACCCTATATGCAAACAGACGTTCTGATCAGATTAACCCATGTTAATGTTTGTGGTTAGAGCTGGTCAGAAATCTATGCTGAAAGCACGCTCAACCAGAGAGGGCTTGACCCCCAGCAAGGTCAAAAGGTTCAAAGAGAGGGTGTGTCCCACTGAGGCTTCTGTCCAGGTTGTAGCTGACCAGGTATTTCCACTTGAAGTCAGTGGTCCAAAGATGTGTATTTGTGTGTGTGTCGCGCCAGGGGGTTATGTGTAGATGGCGAATGCTGAGTTCAACCGCAGGGCAATGACAGACTTCCTATTCTCCATCACATGGCAGCCCCAGGGTAGAACACCACAGGAGAGTTCCATCTCCTAGTGTATATGTCTGTGTGTGTGTGTGTGTGTGTGTGTGCATGTGTGTGTGCGTGCGTGTGTGTGTATGTATACAGCACATGTGCATTTGGGTGTGTCTAAATGGAGATTACAACAAATAGAGACCAAGCAGGAGTATAAGAGAGAGACACACGTACACACACACACACACACACACACACTCTCACACACACACACACACACACACACACACTCACACACACACAACATTCTCTCCACCTTTGCATTGCCCATTGTACCCTTCGTTGGTAAACATGACATCACAGGCACCCTTGTGTGGTGTTGTCATGGTGACTTCTCCCCCTCACCTCCTATCCCAGTAGCCTCCCACACAGCATGCAAGATATCATCTCTATTTCTCTTTTATCCTATCTTTCTTTCTGTCCCTCTCTCTCTCCTCTGCCGTCTGCTCTTCACCTCTCTCTCTCTCTCTCTCTCTCTCTCGTTCCCTCGCCATCTCTTTTTTTTCTGTATTGCTCTCTCCACCTGCTCCTCACTCTCTCAGTAGTGGGGTCATTGAGAGGTCGCGAGGAAAAATGAGACGCCCTCGCAACGCTTAGCCGTGTATAGCACTTTCTTTCTCTCTTTCTCTCTCTCTCTCTCCCTTTCTGTCTCTCCTGCCTTTCACGCTCACTCCATTTGTTCTCCTTCCGTGCTCTTATCTCCTCAGTACATTCTTCCCCCTGGCTCATCGCTCATCCCCCCTTCCTAAAATGGAGCAAAGGGAGAGAGAGAGAGAGAGAGAGAGAGAGAGAGAGAGAGAGATGAGGAGCGGGGAAGAAAGGATGAGCGGAGACGTTCCACATCAGACGGCTGCCGTGTGGTGCCTCCGTGATGGACAGTGATGCGAGGTGATCGGTTTGCAATCTGCCATGATGGATTGAGTCTTATGCACAACTTTAAAGCAATATGTCTCCAGCCGGTGTGGAAAAATATATCCCTTTCACACTATTCCTGCTGTGTGTGTGTGTGTGTGTGTGTGTGTGTGTGTGTGTGTGTGTGTGTGTGTGTGTGTGTGTGTGTGTGTGTGTGTGTGAGAGAGAGAGAATAAGGGAGAGGGAGAGACTCTGAACATCAAATACACTCTTAACATGCAGTATGTTTAGAGTTAAGTACAGTGCGCTGATGTAAGCTTACATTTCAGCTAAACCATTGTTACAAATGAGTGTGTTTGACTATGTGTGCCTTCACGTGTGAGCAGGTCTGTCCGCTATATATTCATGTTTCAAATGTGCGTCACACAGGTAATGGAGTCTGAGGTAGCCAGGATATGTGTTATTCTGCCTCTTCCTCTCCAACCATGCCTTAACCCTGCAGGGAGATTCAAGGGGTCTAACAGAGGTCAAAGGTCAAGCCCAATGGAAAAAAGGAGGCTGAGGGAGGACACACTCCCCTGTAATCAAACAGCCATTTATCTCCCAATCCCTCTGTCCACCCTGCCTCTGTGGTGTGCTAGGACACAGAGTGGCCATGTCTGGGTCAGAGAGACCACATCTATCTATCTATCTATCTATCTATCTATCTATCTATCTATCTGTCTACCTGTCTGTCTTTCTGTCTGTCTGTTTGTCTGTCTATCTATCTATCTAGTATCTATCCATCCATACCCTTCCACACATCCACTCTCCCACCCTTGTGTTTTTTTTGCGTTCTACTGTGGTCTTCCTCTCAACATGTCCTTCTATCCTTCTCTGCCTCCTTTTGTCTGTTTCGCTGTCTCTCTTCATGTCTGTCCATCTCCCGGTCATGTGGAGGGGACCCTCTCCGGCCACTGTGTCATTCTGTGTTCTTTAGAGTCAAGGTAATCAGGCCTATCGATCCTGGACTCCAGAGTCAAAATAAGTTCAATTGAGCGAAGAAGATCAGTGACCAGGCAGGCGGGAGGAAGAGAGGAGTGGGTGGGGGGGGGAGGATTATGGGAGAGGAGAGAGAGAGAGAGAGAGAGAGAGAGAGAGAGAGAGAGAGAGAGAGAGGGGTGTAGAGGGTGAAAGTGAGAGAGGGAGAAAAAAAGAGGAGAGAGGTATAAAGAAGCGAGGGGGTAGGTCGGTTGTCGTTCTCGAACTCTGAGTGAACTCTCTCCTTCCCTCTCCTTCTCCCTCTCCCTTTCGCTCTCACTCCCTCCTCGACGGAAATCCGACGGGGAGAGGAGCGAAGAGGAGAGAAGGAGCATGCATCAGCGTCTCTCTCTGCATGCTATGATGAAGTATTACACTGTGTGTCTGTGTGTGTGTTTGTGTGTATGTGTGCATCCTAAAATATGTGGACCGTTTGTGTGTATGCCTTGCCTATGTGTGTTTGTGTTTGTGTGTGTGTGCGTATGAGAGAGAGGAGGGAGAGTGTGTGTGTGTGTGTGTGTGTGTGTGTGTGTGTGTGTGTGTGTGTGTGTGTGTGTGTGTGTGCGTGTGTACAGGCAGACATAAAGTGCCTCTCCAGCAGGGGAATGTTAAAAAGGCGATGCACAGATGGAGCAGAGAGATATTAAAACCTCCTGTCACAGCAGGGAGAGATGGAGGCATGGCAGAACGAGGGAGGGGGAGAGAACGACGCGTCAGACCGAGAACAAAAAAGAATAGACGCATAAGTGATACAGGATGGACTCTATGAGGGAAAGAAAAACAGTGCCATGTACTGTATAGAGAAGGAACTGTGTAAACTATGCATACATACATACACAAGGACCATAAACACAGGGTCTAGTGTGCTGCTGTAGAGTGCTGCTGTAGGCAGTGTACGTGTGTGCGTGTGTGCGTGTGTGTGTGTGTGTGTGTGTGTGAAAGAGAGAGTTTGAATAAGGGCATTTATAGGCTGCATGAGGATTTTCACCCATGGACCAACAAGATCTCTCATTATGTTTGTCTCCTCTCCCTTATTGCTCTGGCTGAGTCCACTGAGCAAGAGAGAAAAAGAGAGACTAGGCTTTATGTCAAGTTGTGGAAAAGTGCGCCCTCTGCTGTTAACCATCAGTACAGCTGACTTTGCTTGTCAATGGTTTCTTGTAGGTCTTAATTCTCATACAACTTGGTTGTTGCCACAAGTCCAATACAACACGAAGTCTGGTGTGATGGCAAAAAAGCTAGTCTCATCTGAAGAAAGTGTTACCCATTTTGAAAGAAAGCTATGTAAAATTGATGTTTTAATGCACGTGATTCAATATTAAATGTTGCATATTTCAACAGCCCTCATTTATTTCAAGTCCATCAACTCTTTTCCTTCACAATGAAATGTTAAATGTAATTAGCTTTTTCAGAGGTTCAGAAAAATACTACATTACTCCTAAGCACCACCTGGCGGAAAAAGAGTGTCTCTTCAAAACTGGTGGCTGGTAAAGAATTCCTGCGCGCCTCATAAAACATGGCTCTCGAGACAGCAGGAGATAGATTCTGCTCCTTGGTATTAACGTATCGACTGATGGAGCCGTTCATGAGTACCGGCTTCACCCGGGATTAGATTCTGTGAATCCGTGCTGATGATGTATCGATTTTTCCCCTCCAACCAAGACCTCGGTGTCAGCAGGGATAGCCTATTGCCAGAGTACAAAGCGGAAAGTACCAAAAATAAGATGGAAATCACCAGAGGTCCCCAGGTCGCGGGGGTTGGGGATAGCAACTGCCTCCTCCACTGTTGCGCTTGTATCCGTTGTTATTTCAACCACATAGGCTAATCCTACCATTATTCATTTCTGGAACCTAGGGCACATAAAAATAACAACTCTGTGCTTAAAATTAACCAAGCATCAACAGAAAATTATTTATATTGGCTGCCTACCCCACAGAGGAAATTGTAGCCTATCTGACTTTTCCCACTGCTCCTCAGATAAATGTTATAGCCTATGTTTTAGTGCTTTTACTTTGTTAGTGATTTTCAGATATCCGTATTTTATGTGGCCAAAAAATTACAATAGGGATCTATCAACGTGAAGTTCTTTGGTGAATTTATAGGCCTAGTCTAGTTGAGTTGATTATGGTCATGAATCATGTAGGCCTAGGCCTATCTGCAATGTGCTTTTCACATTCAAAAGCTAAATAAGTATTGTATTAATAACAAAAGTAACACATACTAAATGTTAGTAACATCAAATTACAGAGGTTGTTATTTATATATACATATATAATATGTATTATATATTTTTAACCAACGAACTGAAGTAGACAATTCGAAGCAGGCTTACATCCATTTTGGTCGCTAGATGGCAGCCTTGACTAATTTTATCTTGATACTTCTCTTGTTGTGGCAATAACGAATATCTGCCAACAGGTGTCTCTTGAGTCAAGGTTTTATTGCCTTAAATGCATTACATGGAAATGCATTTTAGTGCATATAACAGCATTTCAGCTCAAATGCCTCTTCCACATATCCTCCCTGGGGACAATGAGTTCCACGATGAAGGAGTCGTCCGGATTTGGAGTACAGGACCAGATCTGGTCTCTATGTCAACTCTCATTTCTCCCTAGCTTCGTTCAGTGTGCACAAGTCAGAAGATGAGAGATTTTCTCTTTTTCCTGCATGAAAGATGTAAGCATTGGGACTTTTCCTGGGTCTTAAACGGCATGGCGTTGATGATTACCCTCTTGTTTGCTCCTCCTCAGTGGTGTAGTCTAGTTAGCTGTAGTGGGTATACTGTGATGTAGTCTAGTTAGCTGTAGTGGGTATACTGTAATGCAGTCTACTTAGCTGTAGTGGGTATAGTGTGATGTAGTCTAGTCAGCTGTTGTGGGTATGCTGTGATGTAGTCTTTTTAGCTGTAGTGGGTATACTGTGATGTAGTCTAGTTAGCTGTAGCGGGTATACTGTGA
The DNA here is from genome assembly GCF_046254945.1 of Alosa pseudoharengus. Taxonomy (NCBI): domain Eukaryota; kingdom Metazoa; phylum Chordata; class Actinopteri; order Clupeiformes; family Clupeidae; genus Alosa; species Alosa pseudoharengus. Next base: position 41,185,168 of record NW_027468774.1, read on the forward strand.
TGTAGTCTTGTTAGCTGTAGTGGGTATACTGTGATCAAGCCCAAATGGTAATACGTATCCATGTCTATTTAAAGTGAGTATACTGAGATGGTGATGCTTTGTAAGTGGGCATACTGAGATGGTGATGCTTTTTAAGTGAGTATACTGAGATGGTGATGCTTTTTAAGTGGGTATACTGCGTAGTCCTGCGTATCACGTAGACTACACCACTGCTCTTCCTGAGCTCCCAGACACCTCACCACTCGGCCTCACTGAGCCTTATTTAGGTTAGTGGGAGAGGGCAGGCCGTCATAAGTGACTCTGGTGATCATGTCAGTCTATGCACTCCATTCCACATAGTTCATTCCATGTGGTACTCATTGTCTCGGTGGTGTCCTCCTGCCTTGTCCAGCAACTTGGGGGTAGCAACTTGAGCAACCGCACCGGGCCCGGTCTGGAGAGGGGCCCAGGAAAATAAATAAATAAATAAATGCTTTCTGCATTAAGTGCATTCATTGACTTCACTAATTGTGTCTCATGATGCTCCCCAGCCCAGAATAACATAGGACCGGCCCTTGTCCTTGTCGCCTGCTTCTTTCTGGCAGTGCATATCCTTCACCACTAGGTGCTGCCGTTCAGGTGGAGTCTTATCAATGCTGCAGCTGATGGGGTCCATTATTTCCCTGTGACTAGGGTTTAAGTCCCAAGAATCTATGAGGTGCCATCTCCTGCTTTGGTCTGGCACACTTTTCAACAACAATACTAGAGATGGGCATTATTGGGGCTCTATTCCCATACAGCCCTATGCTGCTGACATCTCAGGAGGCCAAGTCACCTCCTCACATGAACGTTCATTAGTCTCTCCAGTCTCTCTTGGCTTGAGAGAGACTCACTGGATGATCATTGACTACATGAGTTGGGGCAGTAGGCCAAACCTATAAGCGTCAGAGCTTGTCCTGGAGAGCTATGCTGTTGATAAGATTGAGCTTGCTGATTGTACCCTGCTGAGCTGTACCTGCTCGATGTCTTAGATCTCTATGGTGTCTGCTCGATGTCTTTGAGCTCTATGGTGTACCTGCTCGATGTCTTAGATCTCTATGTTGTACCTGCTCGATGTCTTTGAGCGCTACCTTGTACCTGCTCGATGTCTTAGATCTCTATGGTGTACCTGCTCAATGTCTTAGATCTCTATGGTGTACCTGCTCGATGTCTTTGAGCGCTACCTTGTACCTGCTCGATGTCTTCGATCTCTATGTTGTACCTGCTCGATGGCAGTTGGCCATGCTGGCACATTGGCTACCTCAGCTACCTCTGCCCACACTCTGAATTGGATAGCCAATTTGGTAACTCACCTTTCTTCCCCCTACCTCTATTGGTTGCTTATGCTTTCTCTCTCCAACTTCTTCTCTCACTCATTCGCTACATTTCTCTTTCTCTCCCTCTTCCTCTCTCATTCTCTCTCTCTCCCTCTACGCACACACACACACACACACACACACACACACACACACACACACACACACACACACACACACACACACACAGTGCTGGTGGTTGTGTATGAGTAATGAGGTAATTAGCTCAATCATGCTGCTGAGACAGAAGATACATTTTGTTAGCACACCTCCATTGTTCTCCTAGAGCTTTTCGATCATGCTTCTTTCCTCTACATTACCCCAGTTTCCTCCCTCTCTCTCCTCCGTATCTCTCTATCCCGTTCCGATAACCCCCTAACCTATTTTCAGTCTCTATTTATCATGTCTTTACATCTTCTTTCTTTTGATACACACTAACACAATGCTCTTGGCAATCTTTCTTTTCTTTTTGTCTGCATCTTTTTATTTTTCTCACTTTTTATTCCAGAAGCATCTATATTATCTTTTAGATAGGTTTGTGATAGATGGTTGATTAGCCTTAAATGGACAGTGAACAACAATCTGACCAGGAGACTTTTATTAGAACAAAAGTCCTGACTACTCTGAATAATAAATATTTTTTAAAAATCAAATAATTAAAAAACAAAAATCAAATAATTTGTCTCAATATGATTATTGTTATTGTCCAACTGAATGCTTTAACCTGCAGACTACTTTAGCATAATCCATTGATGAGTTCCCCTTCAAGCATCTTTCAAGAAAGTTCTTTCCAAAGTCACCACCCACCCACTTCTAATTGACTGGAGGTCTGTGGTGAAAAATGGCTTCGCTGTTAACGGGGGCAACAGGTCGCTAATGAAGCTGAACGTGTTGTTTGTGCCACAATGACCCCCTAACCGACCCCCCCCCCCCCCTCCCCACCCACCCACCCTACACACACACACACTACCCTTCATCTGCAACCTCAATGCAACTCACACAGAAACAATCTCTTGGTCATATCCATTCCACAGCCAACCGTCAGCAGCTATCTGTAGTCAACCCTGTGTATATGTGAGAGGGGGGGGGGGGGGTTGGGGGAGACTGACAGGGAACGCATGTATGGGAAAGGTCTGTAAAAACATAAAGCGTGATTTGCATGATAATTCTGAGCTGAAGAGCTTGCACATTCATACTAAAATTGCATAATCCCTTCATAATCCCTTGCAAGGTAGGTCATACATGTTTTCCATGTTACTTCCATAACTGGTACACAACATAAAAGTATTATATAGTCTGGACCTAGTCTTTACATTTTATGTTTATATTTTACCGTTCTTAGCAGCACTTACAATGGCATTAATAAACATTACATTACTATTATCTTTGAAGTAAAGCTATATAGGCTGAATTAAAACAAACGTAATAATATATTATTAATAGACTAAATACAATTTCACCAAATGATAACAATGACAATTAACATATACAAACTGTGACTGTAAGGAGAATTAGATAGATACATGAGTCTTTAAGCACTTTTTGAAGATTAAAAAAAAATCGCTAGAACGAAGAGCATTAGGTAAATCATTGCACCAACGAGGAATCACAGAAGAGCCTTGACTCTGGCCTCTTAGTGTTGATGGAAGACTGACATAGCAGATGCTCATCAGAGGACCGCAGTGGGTGAGAGGGGGCGTAGAGACAGATGTCCAATAGGCCAGAGTAAGGGATTTTACAGTAAGGGTACATGAATTACCATGAATTAATTAATTCATTTATATCTTATGAGTCATCAGGAATTCAGGAGTTCAAAGTTTCTCATTCATGACGTCATGCATGAACAACACATCAACTAAAGCATTGCGGTGGCACGGTACGGTGGGTACATCATTATGATTTATGATTTCTTAAGAATGATTATCATGATTACATGAATTTATGGTTAATACTCATGTGTTCATCATGTTTGTGGCCCTCAACTAAAGTCAGAAAAAGGGCATGTGTTTAGAGAACTGCACAAGTTGTGCTCAAATCAGAATTTGAGTAGTGCTGACCACATTTTTGGCAGAAAAAGAAATTATCATGATCATTCTTAAGAAATCATAAATCATAATGATGTACCCACCATACGTAATGATTAAGTTGATGTGTTGTTCATGCATGAGGTCACGAATGACTATGAGCTCATGTAAATTCCTGATGATTCATGAGATATTAAGTAATGAAGTAATACATAAATCATGAATTAATTCATGCACAAATTCATGCTAATTCATGTACCCTTACTGTAAAGTGTTACCGGGATTTGAATTTTTAATTCTGGTTGCTGTAGGAAGCCAATATTAAAAGACCAATTTACAAAGAAGTTACATGTGGCTTTGGTTGATTAGAGACAAGATGTGTCTGCTTCTTGAATCATCTGTAATAGCCTCACTTCACAGCAGAGGCCAGTTAACAATGCAATGCAACAGTCCAGTTTGGAAAGAACCATAGCCTGCATAAGAAGTTGTGTGGCATATTGTGTTAGATAACGTCTGATCTTCCGAATACTGTACAGGAAAATCCAACATGACTTTGTGAGTGAGGCTCATCAATTGTGACACCCAGTCAGTTACGTGCCGCTTTAGTTGGTGCCAGTGGAGATAAGCCAAGCTGGATGCTAATCTGTTGGGAAATGGCTACATAAAGCTTTTTTTAAAATTAGCAAAAGTTTGATCAACTAGCCAACTAGCCTCGCAGGTAGGAAAATGCATGGGACTCATGAGTTATCCTATCAGATTGAGCACTGAATGGTACAGTAAGTTCCCAGACCCTACATCTTGATGTTGGTCTGGCTCGTCAAGCTAGTGAAATAGTGCTATTTCGATATGTCTGAAAAAACCCCTCATGCGAGCGTAGATGCGAGCGTACCTGGTGTGGTGGTGCTGACACTACACACAAGAGTCTGCCCTGCCCATTTTTCTGCCATGCCCATTTTTTCAGACAAACATGGCCATCCAAAGGCCACCAGCCTTTGAGATGGTTTTCTGCCAGGATGATAGAGAGACCGTGAACAACATCAAAAACCTCCCACATGTAGTGGGTACAATTGGCCGATGCTGCCATTCAGTCATAGTCAAGCCCCAAGTGGACGGCCCTTGCATGGGCATGGGAGAGGCAGTCTGCAACAAGGTTGGTTTTGCCTGCAACATGCTGTATGTCTGTGTCTGTAAGCTGTCGCTGCTGGTGGGCAGAGCACAACACAGCCACCTTGGTCGTGGCAAATGTCAGCGGCGCCGACTTGTAATCGACAAATGCCGTAAACTGTCACCCTTCCGGCAGTGAACAGATGTGTTGAATGGCAAAGTAAAGGCAAACAGCTCCCAGTCCCAGTATTCACTGCAGGCTGAAGACGAGTGACTACCAGGCCCCGCCTACCCACTGCTCATGTAGCGCACCCAAGGCATAGTCTGTGGCATCTGTGGTGACGGCAATCGTAACCCGGGTGATAAGTGACAGAACCAGAGCAGTCTTAGCATCCACTAATGCTGTGTCTCTGTCCATGGACCAATGCACCTAGTGTTGTGTTTGGAGGTTTTGCCCTTCAGGGCCCTACAGGTGGCATGAGTTGAGCAGCTCTGGGAATAAAGTGGTGGTAAAAGTTCACTGTGCCAAGGAACTCCTGCAGGGACTTAACTGTGACCAGTTGTGGGAAGTTTAAGATGGCGTCCACCTTTGACAGGAGCAGCACAGTTGAAGGAATTCAATGTCCAAATGTCCAAGCCTCTCAGCAGAGCAGATCTTCTTCTGTCCCTGGCAGTGGCTGCAGCATACCAGATGAAGATGGAGGAGGAAAGAATGGATTAAATGATAGAGGACTAGAAGTGCACTATCACTGACTTTAGCAGGTTGCATTTCTTCAACTGCCACAAGAAGTACCTCCTCTGGTGCGCTTTTTTGATAAAGGAATTAATGTTATATTCCCACATAAGACATAGTTCCCAGGAAGCGGAGGGACTCCACGGTTTCCACTGGGGAGTCACAAGGTATGATAGGGGTTGGTGGTGCTGGGTTCCTCAACCACAACCCAGTCCACAACCATCTCCAATGTTTTGGCAGCATTAGGCTGTAGAATGTTGTCAATGTACCAGGTTGCCAGATTTTCAATTTCCCTCCTGTAGGCAGACTCATCTCCTCTAGAGATGAGTTCATTGAGGATGGTGTCGTCCACAAACCTGAGGAACTTGACAGACTGGTGACTGGAGGTGCAGTGGTAAGTGTACAGGAAAAAGAGCAGGGGAGAATGAACACAACCTTGCTGGACACCAGTGCTGATGATTTGATGGTCTGAGACATGCCTGCCGCATCCTCACAAGTTGCTTCCTGTCAGTGGCGAGGCGTAATAAAAAGATTTACAGAATGCTTGAAGTAATCTCTATCTCTCTTTCTCTCTCTCTCCCTCTCTCACACACACACTCAAACACATGCGCACACAAGGCCCCAAACTTTGCAATCGGCCTTAATGTAGCCTACAGTAGGCCCATGCTGATATCAATGATAAGAATAGGCTTTTTTTTATTTTTAGCACAATCACCCCATAAATTCGTCACCAGTCAAGTCGTAGCCTACATGGGTGCATTACCCTACCCTTCTCCTGTCTTTCATCCTTGCGAAGTGTTCAATAACAGCATCGTAGAATTTCCGTCTGGCCTGTTCAATGATCCACCTACAGGTGAAATCAGGCACATTCAGCTGTCCTGCAACCTATCATTGTTGTCACCGTTGAACTTTCGAGGGCTGACACCACATAATATCCGCCATGATCTCACAACGCAAACTGCGCCTCTGTCTGGACAAACCAAACAGATTACTCCCAGAACTCTGGCAGCTTCAAAGAAACATTATTTGTTTTGATCAGATTTGTCTTTGTCCAGCAGACAAACGTTGGGGTCACCAATGTGGAAACTGTGATAAGGATTCAAACGTCAATTTCTCACATTTACCACACAACAGCGTGCGTCATTTATTCTTTTAACAGAAAATGTGGTGCTGCCCATGACATAAACAAAGGCGAAGCTCCTTAATAAAAGGACTGCGTCATGCAACACTGACTAATAAATATGCAGCTGTGTGTGCAGAGTGCACATCAAACTCCAGATCATCTTATAACCTAAAGCACACAACACACCAAGGCATATAACTACATAAGAAACACACACTAAGAACATAATATAGTGAATTATGTCTATAGCGTCCACTACATGTATGAAATACAGTGGTGTTGCTGCTTAGCTGTTAAAATTCCCCACATGTCGGAAAAAAAGAGTCAGTCACCTACCTAGTCAACCAGACCCTCGTCCCTGTCATGCAATATTAACCAAAGTGAAACCAAATTCTAAAATCTGCATTTTGAGAGGTGACCCTCTACCTTGGATAAAAACTTGATCGGACCAGTAATTTTTAAGTTATGTGAGCAGACACTCACACTGAAGGACCTGATTTCAATTCCAATTGCAATTGTTGTTCACCGATAAACTACCTGCATTGTAACAGGTGTTACACATGTGCTATTCCTTGCTTGTGAGCTAACTGGAAACATTAATTGGGTCTTAGATTGTATTGGTAGGTATATTGTCCCTGTATAACATGTCAAATCTTTGCTGGCATTACAGTACAAGCAGGGTGAACACATTTGACCCCACTAGTCATATCACAGTATTAATATTGCACTTATTCTAAAAAGAAAATGTAGGCTGAAAAGACTAAGAAAACTAAATAGAATAAAGAGACAGACTTCAACAGCAACATTTTCATCACAAACACATAGCATCAGTCCACCCAAGTAAGACTCCCTCAGTGTATTGGGGAAATATAACTCATACAAATAAAACACCAACAACGACAGCAGAATTTGCTCTAAATCAATACATGATAGGGTAATTCAAGGATTAGTTTAGTGTACACAATATAGGGTCAATTTATGGATGATAACGAGTACAAACTTCCAATACAAACATGCATCACATTCTCATCACACATGCATCTCGCTTCCGGAATAGGAAGGTAGGTAATACACTGACTTAATAAACATCCTAATTATAACCTATCTGTACACTTTCAAAGTTTACTTTGATTTGTCTGTAGGGACCCTTTCTACACTACCAGCGAAGTGTAAGGCTAATGTGAGACTTGTCAGTGGTTTGAAAATAGCGACTGTTTTTTGACATGGCTTGCTGTTACAACCTATAAGCCATTTTGTTGCTAATGCAAGCAACAGTGTATGTCAAAACTCCTCTGATTACATACAGCGGGGGAAATAAATATTGAACGTATCAAAAACAATTTCAGGAAGTATACTTCTAATGACGCTATTCACATGAAATTTACATTAGTATTCGCTCAGGTAATCCACATATTAAAATAATCCAAACATTAAAGTCCATAAATAAAGTTATGTGTAATGAAGTGGAATGACGCAGGAAAAAAGTAGGTAGTAAGTATTGAATGCGCCTACTGAAAATGTTTAAATACTTTGTGGAAAAACCTTTGCTTGTAATGACAGCTTGAAGACATTTCCTGTATGACAAAACTAATCAGTCACAGTATTCAGGTGTGATTTTGACCCATTCTTCTAAACAGATAGTCTTAAATATTGAAGCTTCCAGGAGTCCCTGAATTTTTAGTTCCTTTTAGAAATCTTCAGTTGGATTTAAGTCAGGGCCTTGATTTCCTTTCTCTGAAACCAATTGAGTTTCCTTTTGCTGTATACTTTGGGTCGTTGTCCTGCTGGAAGGTCCACCAATATCTTATCCTCATCATGGCAAGATTCTCCCAGAAGAAAATGGCTCCATTCTTCCCCCTTTAACTGTCTGAAGTCTGCCACCATGGGATGAAAAACAGCCCCACACCATGATGCCTCCACCTCCCAACCTCACTGTTGGCATGGTATTTTTAGGGTGATGTACAGTGCAATTTATCCTCCATACATGATGCGTATTATGACATCCAAAAAGTTAAATTATGCTCTCGTCTGATCAGACTACATTCTCTCATATTACCTAATATTTAGGCTTGTCCAAATGTTGTGTGGCAAACTTAAAACGAGCTTTGACATGTTTTTCCTCAGTAATGAGTTGTGTGGTGTTAGTGTGCATAGAGGCCATGGAGATGGAATGCATTATGATTTTCTCTGTAACAATTCTACCTGCTGCCTCCAAGTCTTTCCGGAGCTTTCTCAGGCTACTCTTCTGACTATCATTCTGACTCCCTGGTCAGAAATCTTGTGAGGAGCTCTTGTGCATGCCAGTGGATGATGCAGTGATGTCCCTTCCACTTAGATAATGGCCCCAATGCTGCTTACAGGAAGTTCCATCAATATGTTTTGCAATAGTAAGGCTGTGAAGGTCTTGTGAGTGCTCTTTGCTTTTACCCATCATGAGATGTTTCTTGTGTGACACCTTGGTGACCAGTTTTGCACTGATGATGGTCTGAATGGGACCGAAAACGTTTTTCACTTTGGTAGCACTTTGCACTTTTCATCACTGGTTTGATTGCTTCAGCAACATTGGTGTGCGAGTTCTTTCTTGACTAAAGGACACAACGGTTGTTTAACACATCTCTGTGTCCACATAGGGACCACACAGTTTGTGTTAAGAGTGTATACCAGTTTATATTAATTTGCACAGATAGAGAAATTACTCTTACAGATTCCAGCTTGTTCCTTGCCTTTCTTTGGTGTACTGTTTTTTTTAGCGTGTTCAATACTTTTTCCCTCTGTCCTTTCACTTTATTAAACATAACTCTACTTATGGACATTTGGATTGTTTTTATATGTGTGGATTACCTGAGTTAATACTAATGTCTGGTGAAAATGTCATGTTAATAGCTTCACTGGAAGTATACTTAATGAAAAAAAATTTGAGGCGTTCAATACTTATTTCCCCCGCTGTAATTTTGCTCCCAATCAAGAGTTATCATGCATAAATAGACCCAGGTTGTGTTTACACCAAACCAATCCTTTAAGGGCCTACATTTCATTAGCCTGGCCCACCCAAAAAATGCAGTTGGAAAAATGCAGATATACAGAGGCAAAGGTAGACCCACATACATTGCTTCCTGACTGTTGATGCTGTTTATTGTCAGTTTATAAAGTTTAGGCGAAGTAGGAAGTAACAGGAATCTCTAATCAATGTGTTTGGTAAGGCTGGACCAATGATTTCAAAGTTAGTGCCCGTTGTGATGGAAGTGTTGGAAGTGTTGGAAACGAATCACAATTGAGTCACCAGCCTCTATTCACTTTGTAAATGAGTCTGGATTTTTCTAGGCCAACATTTCATTTAAAAATGACAAAATATTATAACATATTTGATGTGATCCAGAAGTATTTTTATGACCCAGTGTCCCACAATGGGTTGAGATCAGAATCTTTGGGGGAATCCTTGCATTGCTAGAACATTGATCTTCCTGAGGTTATCACCAGAAAATCTCACCACCATCATCAGGAGCATGGAAAGAACCTGCTAGCTGCAGTTTATGGATTGCAGCCAAACCTCCAACAGTGGCTCGGGAAATTTTTCACAGTTCCCTCGCCTTGTAGACTAGTCATTGGTACGGCCATATTGTGTTGTAAGTGAACAGTGGGCTGTGTGTTGCCAGGGTAGTCAGTGAAGGGCGCTATTTGGACACTAAGGATTGGCACATACACTATTCATAGCGAGCACTGTAAATGTTTGGTCAGATCAGATATTATATTACTGCTCCTTAATCGTGATGGGGGAGGGAGCATCTCTTGGAAAGAGGTATAATACCTGAATGTGAAAAGGAAAATGTTTTTTTTGTCTTTTGCATATTCATTCAGATTTTTTTTTTACAATCTACATACAGATGAATTCAGACTGATTAAAGTCAAATATGCCATTGACTTCAGACCATGACACTTCCATCCAATAAATAATGTGATTGCAACCCTCAGGACTACCAACTTTTCTAATTTTGTGATTAGCCAATATTTAGTCATTAATGCATTAGGCTACTTTATATTATTGACGGGGCTTTAAACCAAAATAAGTGTATTGTCCTTAACTAGACACACAGATGTGCTGAAAAATCCTTTTTGAGAGTGCAGTGCAGCCACTCGAAAGCAGTGGGCTATAAGGTGCCTGAGGTCTGGAAAGGTTTTTTTAGTAGCCTAATCATCATCATGTTTAGCAGGCAGTGAAAAGATAATCACGTTTTCAGTTTGTGTAGGCTACATTAATGTAAAAAGCATAAAGTGGTAGGCTTAGGCTATACTAACTAAAATACTTTTCCATTGTTGACACTCAATCTCCCATGATGCCATTGTCGCGATCGTAAATTGACGCATGCTCAAGCAGAGTTGGCGGGTGGCTGGCTGGGGTAGTCGAAGTCTTTTGTCTGCAAGCAGAAGGGACGGGGTTGTAAAGTAACACAACGTTCTACTGTATTTTCCCCACATAACAACTGTAAGCTTGTGCAAAATAAGTACCAGTCACGCTGTTTCCAAGTCAGAGCAAAAGGCTTTTCACTTCTGTGTGTCCGTTGTCATTTCTGTGCAAAGGTAAGTTCCATTTTAGTCCATCCCAGTAGCCTTGCAGAACGTTGAGGTTTGCTTGGCTTGCAGCTGTAGAATCATCGTGCAAAAAAGCGAACCACGTGATTTAAATGCTTGCTCATTCATTTTTGTTGTCTTAATTTCACTGTGATCAGTTGCTTGTATCAGCATGTTGACCAAACCTCCTCGTGCAGCATTTCCCAGCTCCATGAGACGCGTTTGTAGCGTTGATTCAGGTCAACATGGAGGAGGAGGAGGCGGGAAGCCATGACTGAGACGAGCAATGCTTGCAAATAGAGATGTACTGTTGGGCACCGTTTCCCACAGACATTGATTCAGCGTTACAGGTGCCGGAATTGCAGTAATTGGCTAATTGTTTTAAACGAAAACGTCTTGATAATGTTGACTAGATAGGCCTATGTATTATAGCACAGGTAGCCCGAAGCATTCGTTAGTTTTACAACAGATGCCTAGCTAAAAATAATGTGCAGTGTCTCCGCTGCTGTTTTGTAACGGGGGGTGGGCCTCATCGTTCTGCCTATGTAGCCACATTTGTGTGTATAACAGTTAGTAGGCCTACAATTTCCTGTGCCATTAGATTTAATGAAGCACTACATTAGTTAGCGGAGTCAACGTAGTTTTTGCGTTAAATTACCTTTGACGTTATCGAAGGGCAGGAAACGTGTAGTCGGCATTGGCCTCAGTTTCAGATAGAAAGCGACTTTAGTAGCTGCTATTTGTATGTTTAGTATTTTGTACAGACAGTGTTTATTGTATGCAAAGTTAATTTTAGTTTGGGAGATAATCTACCCGTGTTCTGAAATAGTTTGCACGTTAGTTGATCTGTAGACTGTAGACCTCATGAGGTTCAGAACCACGTGCACGGACTTGGCATGTAAATAAATGAATACATAATTTTGCGGCGGGGGGTTAACAATAACACAAGCAACATTTCGGCTTTTTGTATCCTAAAACGCCCATTTACAGTTTTTGCTTAACTGAGCTGTATTTCATTCAAAGGCAGGTCACGCCTTCGTCCCACAATGATTGTATATTTTTCTAATAATTTGACTAACTGACCTCAGACTTTGTGCAGGATGTGATGACTTGTTGATTTCGAATGGTGTGTGGTGAGGGAGGGCAAAAGTATGTGTGTATTATTCACCCAATGGTAAAGAATGGGAAGTTGGTGGTGGTGGAGGGTGTGTTTAAGTAAAAGCCCTGCCCCCCATACATGAACAGGAGGTTCACAGTTGAAGCACATAGGCCACAGACCCCCTCCCCATCACATTCCTTTAACTTTCACCTGGATGTGCTTCCTCTCTTCTTCTCTCCCTCTCTCGCTTGGTCTGGGCTTCTAAACCAATGCCTGTGTTCAAAGTTAGCAGCATGTAGCATCTTTTATGCTCCAGTAATCTATCTCACAGCAGCATTCTCTGACCCACTGCCTCACAACTCCCATCCTACCCTACTCCTGAGCTTTTCTCTGACAGAGGCTTGTGCTAGCAGACCTTGGGGGGTGGAGGGGTGGAGAGCAAGTCATTTCCAATGGATTGAATGGAAGAGAATATAAAGCTAGTTTTGTGTCCTGCCTGACCGTTAAATTTGAGGCCCCTGCGTTTGATTCTCATACCATAACAACTTAATTCTGAACTTCATTTGAGGCCACTTTGAATTTTTGTCAATTTAACTGACATTTAATTTTCCAGTCTGTTATTTTCAGGCAGTTTAGATCGCTAGTGTGGCTCAACCGTTTTACACCTGTGAAGATCTAAAAGGTTGTGAACCCCCCCCCCCCCTTCCCTATCCTATTCTATTGAACGCAAGGTCAGCCCCAAGGTCCTGCATATGAAAACACATTGTTTTTGTCTGAGCTGTAGAGACCTGATTACAGTAGCATCAATGTTGCTTTTGCTTCTGGCAATAGAGGAGAGGATTGTCAAAGGTGGTTGTGACCCAGGAAGTCATTCCTCTTTTTCTATCTTGGGGTATAATTGTGTATTGTTAAAGTTGAATCTTTGTTAATTAATAATATACATTCAAGTGTTTGTACAGGATTTATTAATGTGTGCCTGTGTTATTCCTCCATAGCACTGAATCATTCTGATTCAAAAGAAATGTAAGATGTTTATTTTTGTTAAAACCCTTGCGCTGCTTTCATTATACACTCTCTGATGTGAATACACAAATATTTTCCTGATTTATTTAAGCCCGTAATAATAGAAAAGTTTTTTGAAATGGCTGCATTAGTATCAGCCTGATGGAATCCTGCGTTATTTAGTCTGTAGAGTTTCCTGTGTTGGTGTTTCCTGTGACGAATCTGACCTTGCCGACTGTATTGGAGTATGTTGTTGTGTTTTATCAATGCCATTCTCTGCTGCCTTGTGTGAATTTTCCTTTTCCTTCCCCCAAATGCCACATGATTCATGAAACCCATCCCCTTATCCCCTCTCCCCTTCCAACCTCCCCCGCCGTCCTAATCCCCTTCTCGCTCTGTTGTATAGCTCTGTTGACGTTGAGAAGGAACCGGAAGGTTCCAGTGATCCTTCAAGCCGAGCATGAGCCAGACTGCAGACACATCTAATGATGCTCCCAGTGCAGGTGTCCCACAACTTTCTTCTATGCAAACTTTTGTTTATTTAATTTTTATTCCAATCCAATCTTTTTTTGTCTCTTAGTCTTTTCTGTGTTCAGTAGACAGGGCTGGACAATGGAGTGTACTCAATTGTTCCAGCTTCAGGGTTTGGGGTGGTTAGCTTACAAATGGTGCTTTGAACCGCCCATGGTGGGGAGGGACTAGGAAAAAATGTGCTATGTTTAACTATGTTTAACTGTCTGTTCTTGAATGGGTATTAGAGGAGTTGATTTTTTTTTTTCTTCACATTTTACATTCAGTTCGTTTACCATCTTCATTTCATTGCATCAGCACACAAGGGCTTCTGGATTGGCAAAAGTGATGTGGACTTTGGTTGACTGAGTTCTAGAATGTTGTCACACTTGGAGAGGAAGTACAAACCTTGCAACAAGAATGTGCCAAAGAAACTTTTTCACAATGCTTACAGCCCCTTTTGATTCTGTTTTCAAATTAATGTAGTTCTAGAATGTAGCCTAGCTGAAGTTAAAATTCACTGTTAAGATACCTGCTTCTTTATTCAAATTGGCGAGCAGCTGCTATGTGCTATATATTGCGAGTCAACTGTTAACATGTGTTGTCTCACTCTTTTGTGGGTAACTAGGCTGTATATGGGTAAGCAGGGCAGTGTTTTTGTTTACCAATCTTTTCATCTGCTAATCAGTGAAATAAACGTTCAGGCTCTAATCTAGCCTTTTCTTTTGTTTGTCAAGATACAAATTTCACACAATCCTATAACAACACAGCCGTGTCAGTTTTGACAGTAGAGTGAAACGTAATTTTTGTCGGAATTTTACTTCCCCAAAAAAAAAAGAAAGCGGCTTGTTCAGTTTAACGGTTGTTCATCTACCCACCTGTTCAAGGTCCCTGGAGTCCTTTGATAAAGATAATGCAAATGACGTCAGTTTTCTGAAAGGGTTTAGTTGCCATTCGCTATTGTGGTCTGACCACTTATCTAAACAAGATGGCTTTTGAGAGGACAAGAAGTCGTTAATGACCTCTGCCCAGGTGTCTGAGCATCCCCTGGCAGAGTAGCCTTTTCACCTGTGTCTTTCAGAGCTCCGCTTTCAGCAGTTCCCAAGGCTGCACCATTGTCACCCTCCCCCTTTAAAAAAAAAAAAAATCACAAATAGACTAGACACTTACCCCCCCCCCCCCCCACCGGAACTCTTTTGCCCTTCGCTTTTACAGAAGTGCCCGCACCAGCGGCCCCAGCAGCAGCAGCAAAGCTGGCGACCACCGCAGGAAAGAAGCAGAACAAGAAGAAGGTGGAGGAAGTGGTAGAGGAGGAGGAGGAGGAATATGTGGTGGAGAAGGTCCTGGACCGGCGTGTGGTGAAGGGACGCGTGGAGTACTTGCTCAAGTGGAAGGGCTTCTCGGAGTAAGTCTGTTGCATTCTTGGACGTTGTGCTTAAAGTATAGATGTACAGTAGAACCACCATGTTCATGTGTTATCAGATGGAAGAGCAAGGATGTTGTAGGCTAACAAAGAAGGATGGCAGACAGAAAAGAAGAGAAATTAATTGACTGACAAAGAAATTGACATTTCGCACTCTTTGTTTCTTTCAAAACACTGGACGACAGTGAAATGTAGAGGTCTTCCCGCTCATGCAATAATGTGTCCATTTTAGTTCCACTCCAGTCCCCATCTGTAACATTATGTCCTGCTCCCGCCTGCTAAAGCCTGCAGGATATGTAGGAGGCCTGTTCAGTTTTGCCTTTTGTCTCATGAATGGAGCACTTGACACTAGGCTTGCAAAGGGGCTGAACATTTCCGGAAACCTACCGGAAACTTTCCATGGGAAGTTAAGCTGGGGAATTTTGGAAATATTCCGAATTGGAAACTTTCATGGAATTATGGGAATTTATGGGAATTAACTGGGACTTTTTGGTAATTCCTACTGTTTCATATACAGACATTAACATTTTGTTTCGTAATAAGCAATATGATTTATTTCGTATTTTCGCTTAGCTTAGCATACAAAGCTAGCTACCATGCTAGCGGGAATCCCAATCTCCGCCTATGGTTTACTAGCGTGCTAAGATAGCAACACAGAAACCACTGAACTGCCCAAGATACACCATGCCACTCAACAACAAAATCCAATTGGTTGGAACATTGACTGAGTATCAGTTTGTTCAGTTAGAATCCCAGAAAATTGTAAAACAAATAAAAATACAATGACACAACACACCACCCCAACCAAACCTTATAGATTATGTAAGTTATATATAAGTTGTCAAACTTAATCAGACAGATTAATCGTTCCATTACAGTTTATGCAAAATGACGTACAACCATTTGAATGAGGACAAAAGTGACGACAAGCCCATAACTGGGCAACTCTGTTTGCAAACTTCCCCCAGTTTCACACCAATTTGTGGGAATACATGAGATGACATTTTCACTGGGGATTGATTTTCCCCATGCACATGAACGCACCGTAGATTTCCTTTATGTCTAGTAGCCTATGCTGATTGCTGTGTGCATGGCATTGACGTATGTGCAGGGTAGTAATTGCATTAAATCAGGTTGTTTTAACTAATATTATGCTGCAAGATGGGGTTTTGTCCGCTACATTTAAGTTCCCTGTTATAGACTAACTTGCCATATCAAAAATTCCCAGTTTATTCCCATTAATTCCCGTTTATTCCCGTTAATTTCCGTATATTCCCGTTAATTCCCATGGAAAGTTTCCAACTTTGAAAATTCATGGAATTTTGCAACCCTACTTGACACACACAACTGAAAAAGACTGCCAGATGTCTAGTCTTAAGTTTCTTGGTTCTGAATGTAGACTACCTTTAGAAAGGCACTAACATCTGAAGTAGCCTTGTGGTGTCCTCTTTCTTTGTCATGCTTTTGATTTCGAGTTTTGACAACAGTGCAGCAAGAAAGAATTGAACCAATGTAAACGACTATCAGTCAGTTAGGCTGCTTAAACATAGCCCAACATAACATCCAGCTCAACTATAATTATACACACTACTTTAATCATTTCTATATGTTATTTTGATGCACATATTTAATTTGCGGGAGTGCAGTATATCATCTGTTTCAACCGCACCCGCAGACACACCTCATCCTGCCGGCTCTCGCATTGAGCTTTCAAAACCCTGTCCCGTGCTGCACTCTTTAGCGTCGCAACCCGCCGCCCTCCCGTGGGAGTGCAGACCTCTAACTGAATTTACAGTGTGCTCGTTTCACACCTAAGTAAATCTACTGGTATTGTTGAATAACACTTAAATGAGTGCTGACCGCAAAATTAACTTGGTGGATGATTAACTTTGCCTGGACCTGCTCATTGAGGCACACTGGACCTAGGGCCTCATGTACAAAGACTTAAGTGGAATTCATACTAAAACCAGGGTTCTCACGGGTCATGGAATTTTGGGAATATCATGGAATTTTGATAGTCTATTCCAGACATGGAAAGTCAGGGTATTTTATCATATTTGGGTCCAAGTCATGGAATATCAGAGAATTTTGTTGTAGCAGTTTGCAGGTTTCTTGTCCTGAGTGTTTTTGAATGTCCCTTTAGTGAGGACAACACATGGGAGCCTGAGGACAACCTGGATTGCCCAGACCTCATCGCCGAGTTCCTGCAGTCCCAGAAGTCTGCGCACGAGGAGAAGAAGGAGGGTGGTAAGAGGAAAACGGGCGAGTCCGACAGCGACGTGGGTGGAGAGGAGAGCAGGCCCAAGAAGAGGAAAGATGAGGTGAGACCCCTTTCTGCACGCTAGGGGTTCGCTTCCTGTAAACCTGTTGCGCTGCAACCGCTGTGCCACTGCAGAGACAGCGTTTTCAGACATTGTCTCTAATCTCTGTAGCGCTGGCTCTTAGTAGCTCATATGCGGATGGCAATGGTGTAGTCTACGTGATACGCAGGACTGAGCAGTATACCCACTTAAAATCATCATATAATTCATCATACATATTAACATTTTGGGTTGTTCACAGTATACCCTCTACAGCAGTGGTCTCCAACACGGTGCCCGCGGGACGGCTATGAGGCGCCCCCAGCGCACCTTCTAAAAATAGCCAACAGGTCGCCTGCAGATCACGCTCTAAAAACACGCTCTATTGTGAAGTTTTCAATCGATATTTAAGTCTAGACCAGAACCATTTTAAGAATGTATGTAGCCATACATCTGTAACATTACATTGATATTGGAGATATCTTACAAATTGTAGCTGCGTTAAATTTTAGCCTTTGGCTCCAAATCCGTTTCCCATTCAGTCTTTAAACAACAACAGAAGCGGAGCGCATACACGCTGCTCGCACGCATAGACAGTAAAGGGGGAAAAACTAGCTTGTCTGGTGTAGCCAATGGAAGCATATCTTTGCAAAAGTTCTATGTTCTATTCCATGTTCGCCAAATACGGTTCTTGCATGATTGTTTAAGAACTGAAAAACAATTGCTTTAGCTCACAGGCCTTTTCTCCTCCGTAGGCTACTGCCATATAATAGCGCTGAAAATGTTGTGGCATGCATGACTGAGCAGGACTGTGCATTACCTTTTTTGTCAGATCATGGAGAGATTTCAGGTGTGCAATAACTTTAAAAGGAGTTTTCATATGTTAGGGTGGTGTTGGCGATTACTATTGAAATGTTAAAACTGAATTGTCCACTGAAATCAGAACTTAAACAACCCCTAAATTCACAATGGTGGGTGGGTATAAATTGGGTACAAATTTTAACCCAAATTATTAATTGCACAAAACGATTGTTTTTTTTTTGTTAAAAAAATAGATTAGATTCCCCATGCAAACTTTGAAATGAACAAACTGAACAAAACTGTTGGTAGTGTTGCATACAATATTGATAATTTAAAAGTACAAATCTCATAGGCCTATTATTTAGGAGGACTACCCTCGCAAAAAAGGGGTGACTGTATGTTTGTTTCAAATGAGTAGCCCTCCATATGATTTCGGGTATTCAGGTAGCCCTCATTCCCAAAAAGGTTGGAGACCCCTGCTCTACAGCTAACTAGACTACATCACAGTATACCCACTACAGCTAACTAGACTACATCACAGTATACCCACTACAGCTAACTAGACTACATCACAGTATACCCACTACAGCTGACTAGAATACACCACTGGCTGATGGGAAGCATATGCCAGTACATGAATTGATCCATTGATCCGTCTTTTAAGGCTTGCAGTTGACTTATGAAGGAACATTTTTCTCAACCACACATGACCTTTACATGTATGAAGGTCAATGCTGTCACAGATGAGACACCAAAGCTGTTAGTTTTCCAGATTGGTAGCTTTACCTGCTTACAGGCAGACAGACAAACAAATTGCACCAGAAATGCAATCTCTTTGGTGGAGGTAATGGTTATGCCAGCCAAATAATCATGATGAGGGGAGCAGATCAGGGCACCCCCAGCTGGAAAAAAAAAATTGACATGCATTCTGCACTGTAGGCCATCGGGAGCTGAAATTTGTTGTACTCAGTCGGGGAATGTGCGAAACTTTGGGTATCAAACTCCAATAAATCAAAGCAAACTGAGAGCATGTGTGTGGACCTTCTTTTTTACATTAAGTTGCACTGAAAAACTTTCAGGGTTGGCAGGTCTATAACCGAGTAATATTCTACTTCTTGGCAAGATGACACCATTTTTTTTAAATCATCTTATCTAAGTAGATTTGTGTGCATTTTTCAATAAGTCTGTCTGTGTGTTGTGCTATTTTAGGCAGAGAAGCCCAGAGGTTTTGCCAGAGGACTGGACCCTGAGCGCATCATTGGTGCCACAGACTCCAGTGGAGAGCTCATGTTCCTCATGAAATGGTTGGTACCCTGCTCACACTTGTCATATCCCTCCACACCTTTTTATTAAAAACAGTAGCCTTAAAACACTGTACTGTAGGTTGATTTGTAACTATGAAAAAAGGTTAACGTAGTCACTGTGTTCATCTATTGTTACAACTTGGAACATAAACACCAAGCACAATCTGTTGCTGTCATACCATTACCATAAGCAACAAATAAAAAATGCATCCCTTAGAAAGAACTACATGCTGGTATTATCTCCTGGACTTCAGCCTAGACTGTTACTGATGAAACAATAAATGAGGCATGGGAAGTGTACTTGCATATACTGTTCTAAATGTAATAGTCCTTCCTTTGGATGTTGTTTCCCCCTTAGGAAAAACTCAGACGAGGCAGACCTGGTACCAGCGAAGGAGGCGAATGTCAAGTGTCCGCAGGTGGTCATATCCTTTTACGAGGAGCGACTGACATGGCATTCCTACCCCACTGAAGAGGAGGAGAAGAAGGACGACAAAAACTGAAGGGTAGCGGAAGGGGTTTGGGGCGGCGGTGGGGGGTGTTGCTTGGTTCCGACAGGTGAGGCCTGAAGATTGGCCGTTTTTAGATTATTTTCTTCTAAGTTCTCCTTATTTTGCTGCTGAAAGATCCTGGACTTTTTGGAAGCTGGTGTGGTTGAGTGAGCAAACTGATCTGGGGTGAGCGGTTTTGAGAATGGATTCGTGACAGATGAGGAGGGATGTGACCAAGAGGCTTCTCAGCAGTTCCTTCATTTCTGCTTTGGATTATGGGAAATGTAGTTTTCACTCACAGGGGCTGCATTGTCTCTCTGAATGTCAGTGGATGGTGTAATCAACAGACTGGTTTATGGAGAAAAAAAATATTGTGTGAGTATACAACTTCATAAACTATTTCAGACAAATCCTCTATTTATTCAATAGAGGTTGGGACTGCAAGACTGTTAGTCATGTCCAGTAGTCTCAGTGTTGGTAAGTTGGTCATTTTAGTGCTTCAATTGATCTTGTCCTTGTTTCCCTTAATGTGGCTGTCTCTCCATATTATCATGTGATATGTAAATGCATGTGTTTTTACCAGGGCTAATGGAGCCTCTTGAGAGTTGTAAGCAAAATGAACAATATCTACCCCTCTTCTTTCCATTTTTAATATCCATTTTAATGCAGTGCATTGGTACACAATGAATACAAATTAAACCCAGTGATCTTTGAGTTATCTTGTAGCTACTGACTAAACTTTAAATGATCAGCCTTTGGAGGAGAGAACTACATTTCCCATAGTCCCCTAGAAACTCCTTAACAGTTAGTGTTTATTGTAACATATTCTTTTTGAAATGGTTAGGGGAGGGTCAAGAATGGTGAAGTAGGCCTACATGTTTGTAGCGATAATTGAAGAGATTCATTAGAGATCATTGGGTGGGTTTTGAGTGGGGGGGGGAGAAAGAAAGTATATATTCTAAATCGACAACAGAAGGACACTGCCATAGTTTAGTGTAACCTAATGCACATCCTTGTATCAGTGTCCGGCAGGTGTTCTTTGCTGTCAAGGCCAATCAGATTGAAGTGGCCTTTGCCTCTCATTCTGTTCATCATGTTTCAAGTTAGCCAATGTTACAACGTTGAATGTAGAGTGATGTGATGTGAACTGCAGGACACACAAATGCAAAAAAAAAAAAAAATGACCAGTGACCCTGGGTACCCACACTGTCCGGGTTGAGAGGTTCGGTCCAATCAGCGCTTAAAGCTTAAACGGTCGTCATCATGGTTTTATTGTACAGTTTAATGTGCCTCATGTTGAAACGATCAGTAAATGGCACAGACATTCGCTGTGGATGGTATTCAGTGACATTCCGAACTATGGCAAGTGCAAACCCTTTGGACATGTGAGTGGGGGAATTGACTTTGAGGAGATTGTAAACACCCATTCCAGCAAGCAGGCCACAGAGATGCTCTTGTGAAGTCTTTTCTGTTTTGCTACAAGCTTTCTTCCAGTGCTTTAGTACTGCTTTATTGTAAATCCTTTTGTTTTTCTGTTATAAAAAAAACATGCATGTTACTACTCTTCATTGTCACTTTGTAGGGGTTATTGTATTTTGTTTTGTGTTTTGCAAAATAAACCCTAATTTTTAAGAAACAAACTGTGATCCTCCTTTCTATACTGCTTTGTAGTGTAGGTCAATTTGGCCAGAAAGGCACTTCCTGAAGCAGGCCTTATTGCATGTCTTTAAGTAGTTGAACCCTTTGAACATGGGGCCTCATAAACATGACCTGTAGCTGCCTGGTGGCTCTAGCTGTTGGCTCTACCTAGGTAAAACAGATTGTTTTTTTTTTAGTTTTTGTACAGTACTAGGTGACGTCAAGAAATGGAGATCTAGGTGGAAAATCGCTGGAATTCTCCTTTAACCCGTTTAATTGACTCAATTTTATTTCCAATATTTCAAGATTTTATTCTATTCTAAAGTATACCTAGAACTTGGATCTGTGATTTCATTTTGGGATATAATGTACTTTCCCTTGCACTGGGCATAAACAAAAATTCTATAAATGCTTCTGATTGGCTGGAGCTCTGTTCTGCCGATTTAACAATATTTTTGATGAGAATCTCAAGTAAAGTTACACAAATACAAACAAATATAATTTATTAACCCAGAAAAAATACCAAAACATTTACAAAAAGTGTATGCAATTCACACATTAGAAAATGCTGATACTGCACAGAAAATATATACATAAAAAAACATGGCTGATGAAAGTAGTTTTTCCTGAGAGCTGCCATGTATACAGACAAAGCCAATGTAGGAGTAGAGAAATTGTAAAAGACATGTAGGCTATTGCAACACAATTGAACACTCTTGAACGACTCACAAATACTACACAATATTTGCCATGTCAGTGTTTTTGTTCTTTTGTTTTGACATTAAAGTCTAAATTAACTTTGAGCTGTTGGGCACTAGTATTACTCCTTGTAGAACTACTTATCTTGTATTTTAGCTTTTGAATTATAAGACAGCATACATGTATGTTCAGAACCATTACTTTTAGATAAGCACACAGGTCAGTTTTCCAGACAAAAAATGCTTTGCCTATGAAGAACATCCATCATTTGCCCCACCCTATAGGTCTATAGTTTCTGCTGTCCGACCTTATCCCATCATGATCCTGATAAAAGGTAGAGAGCACTAAAACATTGGTCAAATAATAATGAGATGTATGTGTATGTGTATATGTATGTATGTATGTATGTATGTATGTATGTATGTATGTATGTATGTATGTATGTATGTATGTATGTATGTATGTATGTATGTATGTATGTGTGTATGTGTGTATGTGTGTATATATATATATATACATACATGTATATATGTATGTGTGTATATATATATATACATACATGTATATATACATACATGTATATATATATATATAATATATATATATACATATATATACATATATATACACACGTATATATGTATATATGTATATATATATATATATATATATATATATATATATATATATATATATATATATATATATATATATATATATATATACATATACATATGTGTATATATGTGTATATATATGTGTATATGTGTAATACACACACATATACATATACACACACAGAGAAACTCAGGGCCATGTGTGGGCAAATGCAATGAAACGGTCTGCAAGAAAGATGTACTGAGGCACGCAATGCACATGGATACTTTGCAATATTGTCCTTTTTACCATACCTTTAGAACCGTGTAATTATTGTAGGTCTCAAAAGACTACACCCGCCCCCCCCCCCCTCTCTTTCTGATGGCAAAATCAAGCTGCTGCATTTAAAATTAAATATCCAATCAATAAATAAGAAGTGCTTGCTTACTCTCTTCAGCTTGGTGTTTTCAATCACGGACCACAGGGATTTCCCCCATGACATGATTTACCCAAACCATGAAGCCGAAGTGACTATTAATGTCTCAGTAGATACACAGGAGGAGGAGGGGAAGGGGGAGGTGGGCACACAAAATAAAGTTGAAGACATTGAGAAAAAGAAAATCTACGCTTGGTTGTCACACTCAGTGGAAATCAAGTCTTTCTGAATAAGGCACACTTATCACTAGACTGCAAGACAAGCTACTACTCATTGATACTGCATTTAAATGCTCATCTTAAAGGGTTTCAAACAGCCTCCTAACTTTCACCGTTGTGAGTTTGTTATAAAAGTAAAAACACACAAGCAACAAAACATGTCAAGTATTTCATTGGGTATCATGGAGATCATTTTGGTGGATTTCACCACTCCTGAATGCCCACTGCGGTGATCTCATTGCAAAGTATATTTTTTTTCTGATAGTTCTCAATTCAACTGTCTTTGGTGTCCGGTCAGCATAGACATAACAATGTTTTCTTTCACTCAGAGGTCTGTGTTGTTTGTTTGAAAGCACACCCATGTGCCACTGTCCTATTTCTGCAGTGTTTCAGGGTTTTTTTGTCAGCAGCTTTGCTCTAATGATGATGATTGACATCAGAGTTCTGCACTCTCTCATTTGTCCTATTGTTCCCATCCTGTTCAAATGAATGCAGTCTGTTACTTACAATGTAATTTTCTGACCTTCATCTCTAAGAACAGTTTTCAATGGGAAGAACCACCTCCACGGAGATGTAGGAGGAATTTCTCGCTCCAGTACCTGAGTCCTGAGAACAATCTTTTTACATCGATTTCACTTCAGCCACTCACTTCCTCTTGTCCTTCTGTTTCTTGCCGGGCTTGCATCTTGACTGTGATCTCGTGGTGTTGGGGGACAGAACGACACGGCCGTCTGTGTTGAACTGAAGCGAATATTCCTGTCTGGAGTAAGGCCGGTCTTCTTCATCCCTCAGTCTGGAGAAAACCTCCTGATAGAGACTGCTGAGGCGCTGCTTCATCTCCTGGACCGAACGGTTAATCTCAGCTTTTTCTCGGAGCAAACGGGCCCGATGCCGCCGAAGGCCCTCTACGCTGTGCTCCAGTCCAACGACGACGTCCAGCTTTCTCCTGCGGCAGTTCTGTGCCGCCATCTTGTTTTTGCCTCTCCGACGGATGTCTCGGACCAGTGTGAGCTGGGCCTCACTCAGCTTGTGCCTGGCGAGGAGCTGGTTGAACTCATCTACAGGGAGGTTGATAATATGATTGGTTGAGAAGGGGATCCTCATCGAACGGGCTCTGCGCTCGTCACGACTCGTAGACTTATCCTGGACCACAAATTCGTGCGGCTCCTCAAAACAGCCTTTTTGGGATTTTTCTGCATTTCGCCGCGAGGACAGCGGCTGGTTGTAAGTGTGATCATGGCTGACGTTGTCTAGCCACGGGAGGTGTTCAAAGCGGCTGGGCTCTATGTAGCTTGCCCGACACACTTTGCTGGTCTCTGTTGTGTGTCCTTCAAATGCGCCCTCCTCAGAGTCTTCCATGCCCTCATACCCGGGATCATACCCAACAGCCCCCTCTTCGGAAAAGGACCCTGCAGATGACAGCGAGGAGGAAGAAGAGGAGTCTGAAGACGAGGAAGAACAGGAAGCCTCGGATCCACTCGGGGAGGCAGGGCTGTGGCTGAAATTTAAGGAGAGCCCTGAGTCGGAGTCCTCGAGGTGCTCGGCCAGCTGGCTCATCTGAGAGGGATTGAAGCCTTCCTCCAGGGCCAGATCCATTAAACTAATCTCGTCCAACAGGGACTCCTCTAGCAGGGGTCTGAGAGGACTGGCCAAAGCTGGCTCCTCTAGAAGGTTCATCAGCAGAGCAGGATCGACCAAATCGGAATCGTTCCTGGCAGTGCCATTCAGCACAGGGGGCAACAAGAGATCTGCTATTTGAGGAGGCCCAAAACCAAAGGTGCTGTCGGAAGAGTTGCTCGAGTAGTGGTGTTGTGTTGAAGGTGTCTGGACAGCATCCAAATGGGACAATCCCGCCATGGCATCCTCGAGCACTCTGGGCACAGAGGCTTGGTGCAGGCTTACATCTTGATGAAGCAACGTATCCAATGACCCAGTGGCTGATGCATGAACGTCATTGCTGGCCGGAGAATTCAGCGGCGGCTCATCCAACTCCATATCCTACAAAAAACATGACATAATGGAAAATAGGTTTTCAAGGGTGAACTGGCATCTAAAACTCCTTTGCAACGACATACTACAGAAAGATTTCAAGTTATTTTACAAAACAGGAACCAGATTCCCTAACACCTGGGTGGTTCTCTGGGAGAATAACTGCAAATGTCCCCAAATGTTTCGTCAGTCACAATTATGGACTAGGATGTGGATTGGGCTAATGGTTTAGACAGACAGGTGTAGAGTGGGATTTACCTGGGGTTCCATGATGGCCAGAAGATCGTGCCACTGCTGCTCCAGTTCCATCGATGAGTCCCCTGGGATGAGGGGAGACAGGAGGGGCCTCTGGGCAGAGAATGAGACATTTTCATCCAGTCCCATCAGCTCTGGGTCAGGAAGCTGACAAGAAAAAAAACACACACATTGAAGTACACATAATTAACAACAAAAACAGCATGTTGCATTTATATAGCACTTTTCAAGGCACCCAAAGTGCTTCTCATTGAAGGGGGGGGGGGGGTCGTCACTAACCACCACCAATTTGTAGCACCCAATTAATAAATGAATAACCTAATCCCATGCATGCCTATGCACTGACAGTGATTGCTGAAGACAAAGGCATAAAGGACCTGTGGGCCATGTGGTATTTTCTTTTCATAGTATGGTAATTTACAATTTACAATGGAGATGGCAGTCAGCAATCAGAGGCTAGTGTTCACTGTTAACTGAACGGAGTCCACCAAAGAGCTGAATCTATGCTTTAACTAGGGCTTTCCACATGGTTGTGCAAGAGAACTACACTTAATGCGTCACAACCATAATTACATTTTATTACCTCTATCCAAAGTAATACCTACTGACAAACTGAACGTCAGAAGAGATTGTTTAAATAACAATCTTCCATCAACCATCCAAACCAACACACAAATTGCCCCATAAATGGATATTCTTTAGTAGTGAACATCATTGATGTTCCTCACATATTATCAAACTAGCCTGGGTTTTCCCATGCTGCCTTACGAGTGCAATTTTATTCACGCTGCTAGGCAGCCTGGATTCTATGGACTTCGTTTTCACCTCAACGAAGAAACCAATCACAGAACGGAGGGAGGGCAGCAAGACGATGACAACACACTGAAGCCGTTATGAGCTATGTACAGACGCATTTGATAGACATTCGGAGCGCCCAATAAACGGCTCTGGGCATTCGTAAACCACGTTTCAAATACGAGAAAATGAATGTCTAGTTCCCAGACCCCATCTCAATGAGATGTGGTCTGACATTAGCCAGGCTATTATCAAACACCCACACACAAAAAATTTAAACCAACCAAACACCAAATTGTTCCCTCAGACCATTTACCTCTGCCTCCTGCCCTAAAGTAGAGGTGTCCTCCAGTAGCTGTAAGCACTCCTGTAGGGACAGTGAAGTGTCCACTTCTGGGCCCATCAACTAAAGGAGGGGAGAAAAGAGGCCTTAAAAAAACCAACCTCTTTTCACCTTTTCCTACACGTGCAATGACACGACTTGCTCATCCCAAGGCAAGACTTAGTGGGACAATGTCAAGCTTTGGAGATGTCTATGTGTAGCGTATGTATATATGTGTATTGGGGCGGTGGTAGCGCAGTGGTTAAGGAGTGGGGCTAGCATGCAGTAGCTTGAAAAGTTGTCGATTCAAGTCCCGCCTACCACCATTGTGCCCTTGAGGAAAGCACTTTAACCCCTTGTATGACATATGCAAGTCACTTTGGATAAAAAGTGTCTGCTAAATGAATGAATGTAAATGTGTAGCACAGATATCAGCTTCGTCCCAAGGCAGCTATTGAGCTGGGGCTTAGAAGAGGTGGAATCCACCACAAAAATAACTGACATGCAAAAATGAAGATTTATGTTCAGCTGTTCCCAGAAATTGATGCCAAATATTTTAAAAATGAAAAATGGTGCATCCATATCAATTACTACTGAAACATGCCATGGCTTGTCAATAGAAACCAGTCTGGGCACCTGCACCGTACGCCGGTGACCCGGGTTCGATTCCCGCCCCGTGGTCCTTTCCGGATCCCACCCCGACTCTCTCCCACTCGCTTCCTGTCATTCTGAACTATCATATCACATTAAAAGGCATAACAAGCCTTTTAAATATACTTTTAAAAAAAGAAACCAGTCTGCACTTATCCACTTATCACTGTTTTTTAAAAATGGTCTATCCCAGACGTAGAGTCAGGAGGGTTTAGTAGTCATTTAGGCCAAGTCATAGAATCAGGGAATGTTGTTTGTAGCATGACTTAATTTGAGTCATTATTTATCAAAAGTAATATTTTCCATTCAGATTTTTTTCTTCCTTGGGTTACTTCATGTTTTCCATAATACAGTGTTTTTGTCTGTTCAGCACAAAGGCAGTCCGATTTTCTATTCATTATAGCTCATGGACATTCAGCTTTACTCCTATACAATCACTATCTGGTAAACTTTCAGAGAAGGAGCAGTGTACTTACAGGTAAGGCTATTTGCTACCCGTCACAGGCAGGGTATTTGCAAGGACTGTACTTCCCTGTCAGATAAAACCAACCAGACCGGGACAGCACAAAAGCTTGAAGAACTTTGAGTTGGTATTTAGGTCAGAGATCTGTCTGTCTGTGTGTGTGTGTGTGTGTGTGTGTGTGTGTCCTCCTTGAGACTGTTCTAGACAAAATCTCCAACAGAAACATGACTCATGCCTCGACATTGTGGTAACTAATGCAGCAAAAATAAATAAAAAAAAAAAAAAAAAAATTCACCACAGATTGGTACATTATGCCAAAATGTCTCTGAATACACTTACATAATTGGCTTTACCTATCAACCTTTCATGCTGGTACAAATACCAATCTTAACTGCCATAACGGTCATAAAACAAGCCATGAGTTGAAGAGAAACGGTCCTCATTTCATACAGGTAGACACCCTCTGGCTTTAAATACATGTAAATATAAAACTGGTTTAAATACATGTTATGTAATCTTACAGGCATGCTCAAGTCTACTGTAGGTTCAATAGTCCCAAGTATCTGTTGCACCATAATTCTGCTTCTTTTAAACGACTATGAATGATGCCTATATTTGTCACTTTTTATGACCTAGTAGATGCTGTGGCTAATACAGAGGTGTGAGATGGCAAACATCTTTTGTCTTTCTGTCATGGTATCCAGTGAATATTAAGATATGAGAGCACCATAAAATTATCCGCGCCAGTTGTTGGAAGATCTGGCTCACATTCTTCTTCATGTTGTTCATTTATGTGGATCACTTCATCATAAAGTACTGCAACTTTTTTGTGGATAAATATTTAATTGGCTTCTCTTTTTGATCACATCTTGTACATATTTTCTGAAAGTTCTCAGGTCTTTACAAACTTATTGTGTAAATAATACTGAGAAGTAGAGTTCTCAACGGGTCGGCCCGACAGAAAAATATAAGCAAATGACTCGGGTCATCGAGGGTATTGCAAAAAGTATCGATAAGATAACCACATCCAAAGTTGACATGGTTTTTCAGTCACGATACGCAGAAGAGGAGAAAATCACAGTTTTAAGTAAATTTTCACGCTAATGTGTTGAAACTTCACCTAAATAACGTCAGGGTTTAACAGTCAAAACGTATGTTTTACGTCGGGCCGCGGGCTGGGTTCGGGCAGATAATTCATGTTGATGTGTCTGGTTACATCGGGTCCGGGCTTTAAAAGCCATGGGCCGGGTCGGGTTGTAATTTTCAGGCCCGTTAAGAACTCTAGTGAGAAGGTGTTGGTTGCTTTGAACAGGATCCAGTATTGTTTGCGTTGTGGCTACAGAACTGTTTAAAAGGCTGTGATGTAGGTGAAATGCAAAGGTTAACAGGTAGGCAGCTTTCTGGGTGTGTTGAGTGGAAATCCTATAAAATGGCTGACATTTACTGGTTTTGTGCAGGCTCTTACCTCTTGTACATTTGCCCCAAACGGAAGGTCCCCATAAGTGTGATGCTGCCCTCCAGTTGTCCAAATGTCAGCACGGAACTCATCCTCGTCCTCATCAAAAGAACTCAGAAGAGGTTCTGACGGTGGCCGGTGGTGTCCGTAACCAGGGCTGTCAGATTGCTGACCTGGATCTGCTTCCTGAGGCCACAGGAAGTTCAAAAGATCACCCTCCTGCAAAAATAAAAAAGGAGTCAAAGTTAATAGGTAGTCTCTGACTGTACTTTGAATGTAGACCAAACAGACTTCACAATGTCATATGCAAACATAAATACAGTTAACATATCAAATGTCTCTGTTCAAGGGCTGGCTTTCTATTTAAAAAAAAAAAAGCTTGTTCATTTTCTGTGGTGTCCCATAAAGCCCTCCTGATGATATATTTATTTTGAACAAAGTGTCTGGTATGACCCCCCCCCCCCCCCCCAACAAATCAGTTTATGTATCTACTACAGACACCCAACACAAAGAGTAGAGACAGCTAGAAATAGATTTAACCTTTGCATGCTCCTAAACCAGAGCTCAGTTAATCCCACTGCTTCGGTTGGTCCTACGTCCCCGACTCCCAGTATGCACTAAATTTAGAGTGGCTTCCTAGCCCGGCGATTGATCCCAAATGTAATGAAGAAACACCTCAGCTGTTGAGGAACAATGGCCTTAAATCCTGAAGTGGTTTGGTGATGGAGCATCGTTCATGACCTTGACTGGCTTGGTGTATGTGTTGGTGTAATACATCTGAGCTGAGGGACTGACAGAACTATTAAATCATCGATAGAGGTCATTGCTGACCCAAGTCAGTGACCTGAGACTAAATGGAGAGAGATCCATATCTTGTCTCTTCAGCACCAAGAATTACATGGGACTAAAAACTGAGATTATGAGCTTTCTTTACCCCCCCCCCCCCCCATTTCATACATTTTATAAACTATAACTAATAATACATTCAGTGAATACTGTAGTTGTCCCACACTGATTGTTCTTACCTTGGTGCTAGGTTTATAGAATCCCTATATTCCACTATACGCCTCAACTCTCCTTTGCTCTTCCCTCTATAATTGCCTTACTGACCTATTGAAAATACCAAGTACAGTGTACTTTTCATGTTGCTCTTGTCTTGTGTGGCCTGTCCTTTTAACAGGGTTCTTGCAGGTTTCAGTGAGTCAAATGTAAGACCTTTTTAAGACATTTAAGGCCTTAAATTTAAAGTTCAGAATTTTAGACTTTTTAAGACCCCACGGGAACCCCGTTTCAATTTTATGTTTCTGAATGATGAACACATGTTATTTTCTGTGCTAAATGATAAAAACCGTGGCCACCGTGGATTTACAGTGCTGTTTAGTTCTGTTTACCATCACTGTTTTCCTCACTCACGTGGATACTAGTCGTCCACATATGATAACATGAGCATAAAAAAACAGATCTGTTGTCCACTGAATCCAAACACAGGTCATTGAAGGCTAAAGGGGGGGGCACAAATGTACACTCAAGATGTCCAGTGAAAAGATGAGCTGGAGGGACTCCATGTACTCGATCACCTGACCAGTAAACAGGCGTTGCGAAAGCGAATGTGTTTGTGAACCCCCCCCCTCCTCATATTTCAAAACAACCACCCTCAGAGAAGCCAAGCCCAAAACTCTCAGCTCAAGCGTCTTGACGACGCCAAAAGAGACCACAAACCTGCCCAGTCAAGTGCTGTTCCTTTTATTGGGGACATGGTTATGCTGGACAAAGTGTAACTGAGAATCCTCCGTGTCCATGAATACATTTTTCAGAGTTCTGCTTATTCCAGGGAAAGTAAAATAGAAGACACCTCCCCTTAATCTTTCATCAACCCCTGTCTGCGTCTCGATCCCATTGACTGAACTGACGAAAGTGCTCAAGTCCAGGAACAGTAAATCAATCAGCAGCTGATGTGGACGCCTCACAGGCAGCAACAACCGTATGTCTGACGCTTTGATCCAATTTCCCTGACACTGGATCCCAATCCGTGAATTAGTGAAACACACTCAGCACACAGTGAACACACAGTGACGTGAAGCACACACTAATCCCGGCGCAGTGAGCTGCCTGCTACAACAGCGGCGCTCGGGGAGCAGTGAGGGGTTAGGTGCCTTGCTCAAGGGCACTTCAGCCGTTCCTACTGGTCGGGGTTCGAACTGGCAACCCTCCGGTTACAAGTCTGAACGGGCTAACCAGTAGGCCACGGCTACCCCCCATGGTGAGAGCAGGGGTTTTCAACTAGTGGTCCGCGGCCCACTTGTGGTCCGTGAGGACATTGCTGGTGGTCCCTGACCATGTATTCAGTATTGTAGTTTCAATGTGGGAATCAGTATTTTTATTCAGTGGTGGTCCTGGGGTTGCATAATTAGTCAGAATGGTGGTCCCTGGTTCACAATCAGCTGAAAAGCCCTGATTTAGAACAATGGAAACAAAATAATGGTTTACATGTTCAGAAAGTAATATTTTGTTAAACCATCAGAAGGAGGAGTGTTGAATATTTAAATGCCCGAGGCATACCAGACTTGTGCAGACTGAGACAAATGCTAATGAGTACCAGTGCAGGGGTGAAGGACAAATGTTGGGTCTTTTGCTCATGTCAGACTAACAAACACATGCCCTGGGTCCAGAAATAGACAAGTTGGTCACGCGCAGGCAAAAAAATTTGAGCTGTCCTTGCCAACACTTAACAGCACTGGAGTGAACAGTATAGGGTCGGGTCGGCTGGGGCCGGTTCATTCAGGGGAAAGAGAGTGTCTTCACCTCAGATGGGGCAACAGGTTGAAGTCAAAACAGCTCATCAATCTAACAGAGCATGTGTGCCACTGCCAAGGCACAGTGTTGACTAATGAAAGTGAAAAAGACAAAAAAACATTTTTTAAATCCCTATAGTGTCCAGAACCTATGCCAGGAGAGAGAGAGAGTGATTGAGTGAGAGAGAAAGAGAGAAAGAGAGAGGGAGATAGAGAGAGAGAGTGTGATTGAGTGAGAAAGAAAGAGAGAAAGAGTGGTAGAGTCCCCAGGCGGAATCCACAACCATTCTGGTAGATGGGCACAGTGCCAAGGCTAGTCGCATTCTCAGACTGAAACAGTAAGTGCAAGCCAGGCAACCTTGGACTTGCCAGTTTAGCAAGCAGTTATGGTCTTTTGTTCGTCCAATAAATGTGCCAGAATAATGTCAACAGAAGTTCTTCTAATATGTATCCACAAAAAATGAAAGTACATTAATATGAAGAAACTTTAAACGCAAAAGTGGATTTTCCCATTCAGCCCGTATAACGGTCTAACTTCACTGACAAAATTCATTTTTAACCAAGAATGAGGTGCTTTAAAACCCACATGGTAAAAGCATCTGTCTGAACATATTTTTGTGAGCTGACACACAATAACCAATCACTTACACATCTCCTGAATTATTCTGAAGCTACCAGTAGGGGCTGATGTGTCAGACAACACATTGTAAGTCACATGCTGTCAAAAACGATCCTGTCTCTTTCGGTCACTAGGACACCACAACATGCGGCGTGCAGCTGTTAAGTAACAAGGGACCTGTCGGGCCTTGCTTCCCGCATACTGACACACGATGCCTGGCACAGCCACCAACTCATACCCTGTAACAACATAAAGTACTGGCAACAGCGGGGAAAGTACCCAATGTCTGTAGCTGCATAGATGTCAACAAGTATATCCTGAGGATTTGGTACCATATCAAAGGCTTGGAAACTATTCAGAGTGTTGTTCCTTAATTTAAACAGGCCTTACTTCCCATTAATCTCCTGATCATTATACCCAGGTTTTGTCCAGTAGCTGGCCATGTGCCTTTAAAGGATACATCTCTTGTAATGCCTGATTTCTACTGTCACTCTATACATGAACATGTCTTCATTAGTTGGAGCCTTTGCAATTGATCACACATAAATAACCCTGCTTTGTTGTAAAACAAAGGCTTATATCATCAGCAGGATCTACTTCCTGGAAGTTTCAAAGTCCTTAGTACAGCTGGCTTTGTTTGGGCCTCATCCAGTTTTGACAGCATTTGTTAGCTAAATTATTGCCATTATGGCACAGTGCACTTGTTTGCTGGGATTTCTTTCCACAAAGTAGTATCACACCAGGCCCTAGGCTCACAGGTATGGCAGCCAGGTATGTGATGTGAGATGTGAGATGTGTGAGTGTCAACAGCAGCTCTGAGACGCTAGTTCATAGCGTCAGTGGAATCTACCTCTTTGATGATGTCACTGCCGTCCTGTTGTCCACTTCTCGGGAGTGGAGCTACAGCGCCTGGGGCGGTGTCGTTGTCGACAGCAATTTGTCCATAACCCAGCTCTCCAATTCCTCCACCACCACCTCCTCCTCCACTTCCTCCTATTCTCAGGCCCAGGTCTGGCAGATCTCCAGAGCCGTCCAACCCGGTGGTGCCCTCCAGCTGTCCAGCCTGCCCAGACACAGGTGCCAGAGGCTCAGGCTCCCGGTGAACCAGCCAGGCCTCCAGCTCTGTGGTGGGCAGCTGCAGGCGATCCAGGGAGCGCACCCAGCCGAGAAGCCTGCGGGCAGTGAAGAAGCCATCGAGGTCCACACTCTTGGGGTGGAGGTCCTGGCCCTCCAGAGAGTTGCGGAGGTTGTGGAACTGCGTCTGCGTCAGGGCAGAGCTCTGCCCAAGGATGATCTCCCGCAGAGGGGGCAGGTATGGATCCACATCCACACGCATCCCACATAAGCTAAGCAGGATGGCCACCTGAATTAGGCCCTCGGTCAGGTATTTTTTTAAGTACATTCCCATTGACAGCTGGGGAAAGGCCCCAACATACACCACAACCACAAATCTGATTATTTACTTTAGTTTTGGTTTGTAAAAATAGGTATTAGACCTAAATTTAGCCTGTGTCCTGTGAGCAAGGCTTTTATGATGAAATTACAACAGGGTTGTAGGGTTGTTTGGCTAGGGACACTTATTTAGAAATAAAGAAAAAATATCTTCCTGTTATCTCTCTCCAGTGTGACTGCGGACATCCTGAAAACAAAAACAAGCATGTTTCAGTTCACACAGCGCTTTACACATGGACTGCTTCCTGTGCAGACGAAAACTGGTAACCCTACAAAAGAGAACGATCAAATAGTTATTGCCATGCTTCGGTCACAAACATTACTATAATACATATATTACCGTAATGCATTAGGATTGTCGTAGAAGCATGTTACAGAAGAATAAGCTTACATTCGGTTTGGACTTTGTCTTTGTTCGTTAGCTTATCTACGTAGCACACTCACCTACTTCTCAAACTTGTTAGTGAATTATCAGGGTGGTTCGGTTTTGGTCACACGACAACGGTTACATGATGTAATCTTAACATGGCCAGGAAGGCTGCGCACTACAATAGCGTTGAAAGGATAGATTCGCAACTGTGTTACGAATAGCCCAACTTGTAGAACCAAAAGCAAAAGATGGAACTATGTTTCATTCGAAATGTGAATACCCTCCCTTTTTATCAACCACTGCACAGCATTTGTTTCAGGCGTTACGCAGTTCAGTTCAATGTAGCCGGGTAATCTATTCTGGCATGGCGAGCTTGACTTGTGAAATTGGGGAAACACAAAGAAACGCCAGCAGCAGGTGCTGAAGTTTAACCGTCAAGTAATGGCTGGTTTGTGAGATGGGGTAGCCTAATCGGGTTCATATCGAACTGAACTTCTCAGAACTTTTGGAGAGCAATTAATACGCGTGTTTACTAATACGTTCTCTTCAAAACCATGCAAGATTCCGACAGTTGGAAAGGGCCATAAAAAGCCGAGTATCTACGTTAACTGTTATGACCCATTTCACGAGTTCGCCTAAGCAAGGGCTAACACCGCTAAACAAAGGAATTATACAATAGAATAGGCTATAACGCAAAGCTGTAACGTATATGAATACAAAAAAGACAAACAGGAAACTAAGATAGGCTACTATATAGACTTACCCATCAGGGATGTGCTGCCTATAAACAAAGGTCTCAGAATAGGCTGACTCGTTGTCTTTGTGTGGGTTAACGGCAGAACTGCACTGACTGCACCCTGTTGCGTTTATAAACCCCAGAGCTGCCGGTGAATCATCACTATCTCCTCCCAATGTGACGCGGCGAGTTATACTTTTTTACACACACGGCAACACGCAACAGCAGTCTTCACAGGCACCAAACTAGTTTGTTGCACAAGACTAACCTACTTCGGATGTAGTCGCTTATTGTTCGCTCGTGCTTGCTGCCATGCGGAGTTGCCTACGCCGGTAGCGCTCTGCTATTGGTCAGTATGATTGCTTGAGCCCAGCAACTGGTCAACAGGTGGAAGACAAAGTGCAATGGCAGTAGGTTGTTCAGAAACTGTGGATAGCATATCACTGTTCAAAAGTTCAGATACACCAAGGTTTCTCTTTTAGTTTCCACATTGCATAATTGCGAGCTGTCTAGAGAGTGAATTCGTGGTTTAAGAGGTCAAAAATAAAGTGGTTAAAAATGATGTATAAACGTCAGTCATCATGGCCTGTCTGTCATGGCTTCCACCACACTGACACACAAAAGGCTTTAGCATAGATAGCCGAGGCTACTCTTTGTCCCCACTTTTCTAGGGAAGGCCAGGGAAACATACCATCGAGCTAAGCACCCCTAGTGGCAAAATGTTGAAATCAGCCCAATAACCTATCAAGTGCACTGTAAAGTAAACCTTTGGCTTTACTAGAACTAGATGTGCCGCGAAGCGGTAGGAAATACGACCGCAGCTCAGTCCTGTACATTCTCTCCGTAAAAATAAATCACGCTTCTCAATTTGTCTCCATCTCCTACTCCATCCCTACTGTTGCAACTTTTGTTTATGTAAATGATGGTGCATTTGCTTTTGTGTATATTGTGCTTCTCTCTGTGTGTGTGTGTTTTCGCTTGTGAGTGTGTGTGTGGGGGATAATGGTGTGTGTGTGTGTGTGTGTGTGTGTGTGTGTGTGTGTGTGTGTCTGCTTGCCTGCATGTGTGTGTGTGTTTTATGTGTCTGTGCGTGCGTGTGTGTGTTCGCTTGTGAGTGGGGGTAATGGGGTGTGTATGTGTGCTTGCGTGTGTTTGTGTGTCCATATGGGTGTGTTTGTGCATGTGTGCATGTACATGTATGCGTTTATGTGTGTGCGTGCGTGCCTGTGTGTGTACATGTGCGTACGTATGCCTACATGCCTACATGTCTACTGTGAGTGTGTGTGTGTGTGTGTGTGTGTGTTTATGCGTGTGTGTGTTTATGTGTGTGTGTTCATGCGTGTGTGTGTGTGTGTGAGTGTGTGTGTGTGTGTCTGTGTTTGTGTGTGTGTCTGTCATGATAAACACACACAAGCAGCTTTTTACAGGCCTTTCTAAAAAGACTATCAAACAGCTTCAGATGATACAAAATGCAGCGGCCGGGTTCTCACAAAAACGAAAATAATTGACCACATTACTCCAATACAATGCATAGTCTCTGCATTGGCTTCCAGTAAGTTACATAATTGACTTTAAAGCGCTTTTACTTGT
Organism: Alosa pseudoharengus; assembly: GCF_046254945.1. Lineage (NCBI taxonomy): Eukaryota > Metazoa > Chordata > Actinopteri > Clupeiformes > Clupeidae > Alosa > Alosa pseudoharengus. The sequence goes on from NW_027468774.1 coordinate 41,222,060, forward strand.
TTATAAATCACTAAATGGAACGGGAACAAATTACCTAGCAGACATGCTTCAGCCAGTACACGCCTTCCAGACCTCTCAGGTCTCAGGAGAAATACTTGTTAGTAAAACCTACTGTTAAAACTAAACATGGTGAAGCAGTGTTTAGTTGCTATGCAGTTCAGCTCTGGAACCAACTTTCAGATGAGATCAAAGTTGCCCCAACTGTAGCCAGTTTCAAATCTAGACTTAAGACCAAACTTTTCTCAGATGCTTTCTGCTAACTGATCAAATGTTCATTGCACAGTTCACAGAGCACCTTTCAGGTGAGTAGGCTACTATTGTTCTTTGTAGCACTATTGCTGTCCTTAGTTGGGCAAAGGGGGAATTCTGTCAGGTAGTTGTGTTGTCATTGTAACAGAATAGACAGATTGGGCAAAGTCAGAGTGTTCTTTGTGGTTTGAGAGTTACAGCTCTACCGTGTTTCTCTGAAACTGAGTGTTAACTATTTGGGTGTTAATACTCCATGAGGGGGACTATTGAGCCCTGTGGTCGTCCATTTTGGTCCTGAAAGGAAATATGGGTGCGCGCACAGTTTGGAACTACTTCAAGAATCTCCATAGAGTGCTGCTGCACACTGGGTGCTAGTATAATCATTCTATGTTGTTTTTTTATGTTTTAATTATTACTTTTTAAACACTTCTAAACTATTGCCCTTTTTATGCTTTTATGTACTTTGTGTGTTTTATGTTTTCTTATTTTCTTTTTTCATTCTTCACTTTTTAAACTATTCTTTGACTTTTGCCCTTCTATGCTTTTATCAGCTATTCCTGTTTGCTTTTGTTTATGTAAAGCACATTGAATGACCTCTGTGTATGAAATGTGCTATATAAATAAACTTGACTTGACTGTGTGTGTTTATGTGTGTGTGTGTGTGTGTGTGTGTGTGTGTGTGTGTGTGTGTGTGTGTGCCTGCATGTGTGTGGGTGTATCTTTATGTGTGTGTTCATGAGTGTGTGTGTATGTACATGTGTAGTGTACAGTCACTAAATGTCTACATATATTAATTTATTGTATGGTGACCCATAAACGAAACTTGGCATGGATTCACAGGGTATCATAATGATCCTACACTTCAAATTCTGTGCAGTTTTGAACCTGTCAGCCAAAGATACCTGTGATTACAATGCCTCATTTTTGCTTTTTCATTTTTAACTAGGTGGCTCTATACATCAAATGAGTGGATGGGTTGACATGGCCCCTGGAGGCCAACATACATAAAGTGCAATGTCAGCACAATCTCACATAATGTCTCTTCTTCGCCATTGTCTAGATTAGATTACTTGCCATGTGCCTTAGTGCAGGTCTTAAAACGATAATAATGACAATAATGACAAACAATATGTGCACCTAAACATACACAAAAATGTGGCATGGACAGTTATCATATATTTTATACAAAATTTGAATGGTAAAATGTGTGCTGTGGTATAGTTTATTTGTCATTAAAGTGCTTGTGCATAGAGTTAAACAATCGTATGGCCTCAGTAAGTAACTGTTCCTAAGTGGAGATGACCTGGAGATGTCCTGCATCATAAACTCATCTAAAAAGAGTCGGAATGTGGAGATCAGGTGCATAAATATAAACTCATCAATCAGGCTTATAATCACTGTAAAAGGCAACAAGTGAGTATCTGTTTCCAACAGATAGGGAAGGTAATGTTAATGGAAGGGGAAGAGATCTAGGTACCAGGTATAGGGAGGCGTAGGCTATGTAAACAAAGAAGACAATAACCAAAATGTATAAGTATAAGTATATAGTCTTTTGATCCCGTGAGGGAAATTTGGTCTCTGCATTTATCCCAATCCGTGAATTAGTGAAACACACACTAATCCCAGCGCAGTGAGCTGCCTGCAACAACAGCGGCGCTCAGGGAGCAGTGAGGGGTTAGGTGCCTTGCTCAAGGGCACTTCAGCCGTGGCCTACTGGTCAGGGTTCGAACCGGCAACCCTCCGGTTACAAGTCCGAAGCGCTAACCAGTATAGGCCACGGCTGCCCTCATGTATGTATCAGATGAGATATTACATTGGTAAAGAATGGGTTGAGCCATGTCACCAAATGTATGCAGGATCTATGAAAGAATACTTTTTTTACTTTAAAAAAAATGACATTATATGTTCTCTGATTGTCAGTGCAAAATGCAGCATTTAAACATGCAGTAACTCAATGCAACTCACATACCCACAACTCAATGTACTTAGGCTCATAGACATGGTCAAGATGATCTACTGGGGCTGGGAAGAAAGGTGATTTAAATTACTTTGAATGTGGCATTATTGTCAGTGCCAGATGGGCTTGTCTGAGTAATTCAGAAACTGCTGATCTACTGGGATTTTCACGTACATCAATCTCTCGGGTTTACAGAGAATGGTCCGAAAACAAAAAAATATCCAGTGATTGACAGATGAAAATGCCTTGGTGATACCAGGAGTCAAACCAGATTGATTTGAGCAGAAAGAACTCAAATAACCACTTGTTACAACCAAGGTAGCCTATGCAGAAGAGCATCTCTGAACACACAACACAGTGGAACCTTGAAGCAAACCACAATGGTTAACACTATGGTCAGCTAATAACAGGAAACAGGCTACAATTTGCACAGGCTCACCAAAATTGGACAGTAGATTGAAAAAAAGGTCACTTATGGATCTATCCTGCCTTGTATCAATAGTCCAGGCTGGTGGTAGTGATGTAATAGTGTTTCTTGGCAGACTTTGGTCTACTTAGTACCAATTGAGCATCATTTAGATAGATAGATAGATAGATAGATAGATAGATAGATAGATAGATAGATACTTTATTGATCCCCAAGGGGAAATTCAAGGTCTCAGTAGCATAGATCACACACACATTCACTAACAGCAGAAAAAAGTAATTAAAAGTATATAATATAAAAACACAACTAAGCAATAAGGACAGTAGAAGATAAAGAATATACTAAATATACTAAAATACAAATTATACTAAAATTATACTACTATATTATTTATTTGTCACCTGCGTATTGTTGCTGACCATGTCCATCCCTTTATGACCACAGAGTATGGATCTTCTGATGGTTACTAGCAGCAGGATAATATGCCATGCCACAAAGCTTGAAACATCTCTAACTGATGTCTTGAACATGACAATGAATTCACTGTACTCAAATGGCCTCCACAGTCACCAGATCTCACTCCAATAGAGCACCGTTGGGATGTCGCGTAACAGGAGGCTGCAACTCACAGAATCTGCAGCAACTGTGTGACGCTATCAAGTAAGTATAAGTATAAATATATATACTCTTTTGATCCCGAGGGAAATTTGGTCTCTGCATTTATCCCAATCCGTGAATTAAACACACTCAGCACACAGTGAACACACAGTGAGGTGAAGCACACACTAATCCCGGCGCAGTGAGCTGCCTGCAACAACAGCGGCGCTCGGTGAGCAGTGAGGGGTTAGGTGCCTTGCTCAAGGGCACTTCAGCTGTGCCTACTGGTCGGGGTTCGAACCGGCAACCCTCCGGTTACAAGTCCGAAGTGCTAAACGTGCCAATCATGTCAAAATGCACCAAAATCTCTGAGGAATGTTTGCTGCACCTTGTTGAATCTATGCCACAATGAATTACGGCAGTTCTGAAGGTAAAAGCCAGTACTAGCAAGGTATACCAAATGTGTGTATGTGTATGTATGTATGTCAGTGTACAGGACTGGTCTTGTGTGTTGTGTTTTGTCAAAATATGCATGTACTTTACTTCTATAGTATCCCTGAAATGAACAAATTCAGGCTATATCATTAGAAAAGTGTACATTTAAAAAGTGTTCTGAAGTAACTGTTTCAAACAAAATCAGATTGACCAATGTGTGAATGATACGGTAACATAACCAAGTTTTTTATAAATTATTATATAATTTTGGCAAAAGTTTTCAATTTTACAAAAGGCGCGAAGAGTTCTGCTAACTGTGAGTGTGGTTGTGTGTGTGATATTTTGATGAGTCCTATTTTTCAAAATTGTACTGAAGCAAGTAAAAGGTTGACGTTTGACTGGTCCATTGCAGTGTCAACACACTTTTAGAATTGGCGTTCTATTCAGTGTGACCATAGACTATGAGTGTGACTGACTCTATTAGGCTACCGAAGCCAGAACTGTAATCCATACAATGAGCACAAAATATCCCAGGGATGCAAGGATGCAATGATGTGCACGTGTATTACAAAGATCAGGATCCCCAGACACAGAGACTATCTGATTTATGGTTCCCGGTGTTGGGGACTGTCAACGAGGCCGAGGCCTATAATCTGAGTTTAATTTCAGATGACTGTCAACTAGGCCCAACCTGCAGGATTTTGTTTGCAGTATAGCATTTTAACATGTAAGCAAATAAAGTTACACAGCAAGAATTGAATTAAGCAATAGAACAATCAGATGTTTAGTGACTGACTTTGAATAATTCATTTTCTGTAATAGGTGTAAAAAGCACCACAAGAAACCAACACTCGTGTTGGATGGTAGCCTAAGCTATAAGCTGTTGGTCAACAGGCCCCTCCAGAAGGCGGTCACTGACCTACCTACAATGCCAGACGTTATGCAAAAGTCAATAGCAGGCGAGATTACGGATCTTTAATCACTGTAAATGATTTATAATGGCAACACCAACATGGCAACCTCCATATATAACTTTTCTTTGACTGCATCGTTGCTGTAGGTTTTTAAACCATCGAACACTTAAATGAAGAAAACCCTGTTGCATGGATTAAAATAGGCTATGTCTAACATTAGTTTGTCGGAAAACGCCATTTTGGTTCTTATACTGTATGACAAGAGTGCCAGCTGGCACCTCCGCAGAGCCCAAATGGTGTCCTCAGTGGTTCAGTTTCAGTAAATCTAGCAGCCTATCCACAGTTAGATCCGCCCACTCGTGAGTCAGAGGATTCTACGAGGTCTGCTGTAATGACAGCTCAAACCTGTCCACGTCAACACAGGAACAACACCATGGACTCTGTGGCTCTGGTCAGTAATTTGCAAATATTTAATGTTATCCATAAAATATTCAAACTTGATTGCATCATATCCTTTAACAAACACGGCGTTCAAAATATAGGTTTAAAATGCGCTCTCGGACGTTATGTGGAACATTGAACCTCGTTGAGTTAAGCTAAAAGGCTGTAAAACCAGATGGATAGCCTACCTCTTCTACTTTTGAAATGCTTGACCATTTTAAATGAACGACATTGTTGCATTGCTTGCCATTGTGTATTGTTAACAATGTTGCAGCAAATGTTGCACTTTTCATTTCCTGACGAGGAATAGCTTAATCTAGTGTCGCATAGCCTAACTCTCGAACAGTTGCCAGTCAGTTCACTGAATAGGCTGCAGGCTCAAAGTAAAACCCTAGCCTACACCAAAATTATCATAACTATTCTAATGAAATGTGGAACGTTGTTACGATCTCTTTCATGATGGATCAAGTATTTCTTAGAACACACTTGCAATACTTTGTCCTACAACAGCACAAACTTATTAAACCGAGCGCAGCAGACCAATCCGAGGCTGTACCGAGTGGGACGTGGATGCCACGTCTTCGGTATGTCGTTTCACTCAGTTTGCAAAACGTGTGCTGCCGCGGCTCTCTTTCGGTTGTGGTGCAGTTTTTTCAATCCACAGGTGTCTCAAATGTCGTGTCACCCTTAAACGTGACACTTTCATTGATATTTTTTGTCTATTTCAACTAGTGCCCTTAACCAAACGAAGTAGCCTATAGGTTAAATACTTTTATATGGCTGAGATTTGGAATTCATTGATCACATTTCCAGTATAGTTGCATTCCTTCGCATTTATCTTCCCAACGAAGGTAATCTCTCTTAGACCTCTAGTGTATCTAGTGGAAGAGGCCCCCCTGAAGTGGTAATTTTTAATTCAGTAAAAGCCTTCTGCCAAGGCCCTTACCGATATGTGCAACAGAAGGTGGAGTCAATTTCCAGGGAATGGCACATTTTGAAGTTCTACAGTTAAGTTCCTCTCCATATGGCATCACATTGAACCAGGCAGGAGAGAGTCACCGTCATGCTAACATCTCTGAGGTTAATATTTACCAGCCCCCTCTCTGTTCTCTTGGCCGAAGTTCTGTGATACACTAAGACTCTAAGTCAGTTGTAGTCAGTGCATAACAGAACTTTGGCTCGGAACAACTCGGCAGCAATGGATGAAGACAAATCACTAAACCATATGTCTCTGATTCCTTGAATGTTGACAGATTCCTGTGTTCTTTGTTGATTTGATCCTGCCTTCTGTGATTTTGAAATGTTACCAGGCTTTGATATATTTTTAAATTGTTTTCAGGAACCTTCACTATACACAGTGAAGGCTGTATTTATTTTGGACAATGATGGGAACAGACTTCTGTCGAAGGTAAAATTGCATTACATTACATTCATCTAATTTCACACTGCCAATCAAACATTATCTATGCAAGCTTTTGAGCCTATAGGACTGAACATCTTGTATATCTTGTTTCCAAACACTATCAGTCTTTCCTCAAAGAAAAACGTGCACTCAGACATGCATTATATATTTCCTATCTGATTCACCTCTTTCTAGTACTACGATCCTGACCTTTACCCATCTATGAAGGAACAGAGAAGTTTTGAGAAGAATGTCTTCAACAAGACCCACAAAGCTGACAGTAAGTGCCTCAGTTTTTGCCGGTGATTAGAAGGACAGCTGGAGAAGGCCCTCGTATACACCTCAATGATGGGCATGTGGAGCATTGATGGGGTGCAGAGATAATGCTTTCTCAAGCGGTCCAAACGTCTTTGCTAAAACTCTCAAGACAATGTCAGCTGGCTCCTCTATCAAAATTGGAAGCCATAGAACATAGAATTTGTGGGCATATACATTCAACAAATGCCCTGGTTTTATTTCAGAGAGCTGTTCTCAATCGTCGCCAGTGGCCCACAAGCTATTCCGATGAATGAAGGTGGTAGTGTCAGCTGTGATCCCATTGGTCAACTTTGTTAATATGAGACTTCTCCCGTGTGCTGATTTGCCAGGTCTACTTTTTGTTGTGTGACTGTAAAGCCATGTCTCGATCCTCAAGGGGTTCGGGAGCTTGGATTACGGCTGACAAAAGAGTAGAGAACCTGTTCCTGTCTGACAGCTTTTTTCGTTGTGGCATCATGGTCAAAGAAATCGAAGGCTCCACCTGGCCTTCAGGTGTGGCCAGCATGATCACCTTTCACCCCCCTCTTATCTATACCTCACAAACCTACAAACTTAAATCAGCACTGCTCCTTCATGTCCAGCCATTCCCTGTTCTCATTGTGTTTTCTTCGCCGCTTGGAGCCATTTTCTCATTCTGCTTCTTCCATCTGTCTTATCTCCATACTCTCCTTCCTCTCTCTGTCTCTCTCTCTCACTCTCTCTCTTTCTGACTCTCTGTCTCTGAGCAGATGAGATTGCCTTCTTGGAAGGGATGACAATTGTCTACAAGGGCAGCATTGATCTGTTCTTCTACGTGGTCGGCAGTGCCCAGGAGAACGAGGTATGCAGTGCATGGCAGCGCAACGCAGCGCCCTGTTACTAGGCCACTAAGGCGGCATTCTTTGTCCACATTATCACTGCAAAGTCGTATCGTTTTGTTTGAGGAGAGCCAGATCTGTGAGAATAACATGGACACACCTCTTCCTCTTCCCCACTCCCACTCTCTTTTTAGTCCTGATATCTGTTCCATTTCCTTTTTTAATACAGTTTACGTCTATTCCCACTCTTTATGCACATCCCTCAATGTCTGGATTTGTCCAGTTAATCGTGTATTGTGTTTGGTCTCTCTATCTTTCTCTTGACTTTTGTAGCTTATGCTGATGGCTGTCCTGAATTGCCTGTTTGAATCACTTAGTCAAATCTTAAGGTAAGTTCTACACACATTCATAAGCTACCGAACGTCATTATCAAATCATTATCGTCATTATCAAATAATTTTTCATCATCAAATAACGGCAATCAATGTGTTGCCACTCCCTTAACACAGATATAATATGCTAATAATACAGGATGACAGTGTGTCACTGAAACACTAATAACATAGAAATAAGATGATTTATTATAATGGCTGGAAGACAATGTTGTTTTCAGAGATGTTGTCCAAATCCAAGCTCATCAAGCCCATTTCTAAATCCATCCGCCACCCAGTGTTTTCTGTATTAGTACCTGATGATGTACATCATCAGTGTGTTTCCTTCTTCAATTTTGGTCCCATAATCACTAAACTACAGCTGCTTGGCAAAGGCTGGTACCGTAACCATAGAAACGAATGCAGTAACCCCCCCCGTACTCTCTCAATATTTCTCTCTCTCCCTCTCTGTCACTCTCTCTTTCTCTCTCTCACTCTCACTCTCTCTCTCTCTGTGTGTGTGTGTGTGAGATTGTGGCGAAACAGAGAACTAAACAGCACACTTCCATTAGGCTTTGAAAAAGCGCCGAGCAGCTCTAAATCTGACACACCCTGAAGTGGGGAAAGACATTAGTCATGTTTGCATGGGCAGGGCTCACACCAAAATAGTAATGGCCTGTTGATTGCCACATTGTTTGCCTTTCCATACGTGTGTGTGTGTGTGTGTGTGGGGGGGGGGGATTGGTGAGGGGGGGGGGGGGGAGGGCTGATGAATAAATGCTATGAAAACAGAACAAGATTATAACAAACATACAAAAATGAACTGATTAGTCTTGGCCCATACACAGTAACTTGTGTGTTAGTGTGGTCTGTAAAACAATCACGAAGGATACGAGGATACAGATATGGGCTGAAGCATGATGCTGCGTGGACTCATTGTGTGTGTGTGTGTGTGTGTGTGGGGGGGGGGGGGGGGGGGGGGGGGGGGGATTGGGGGGGGGGGGGGGGGGGCTGATGAATAAATGCTATGAAAACAGAACAAGATTATAACAAACATACAAAAATGAACTGATTAGTCTTGGCCCATACACAGTAACTTGTGTGTTAGTGTGGTCTGTAAAACAATCACGAAGGATACGAGGATACAGATATGGGCTGAAGCATGATGCTGCGTGGACTCATTGTGTGTGTGTGTGTGTGTGTGTGTGTGGGGGGGGGGGGTTGTGGTGCGCAGCAGCATCATCAGTGATGCACACAGTGAGTAGTGAACCCATGAGTGGTCATGCCTAAGAGGCATGGCCAGTTAGAGAGGACTAACTGTCGCTGGTGTATAGATAGATAGATAGATAGACACTTTATTGATCCCCAGGGGAAATTCAAGGTCTCCGTAGCATACAGACAACACACACATTCACTAACAGCAGAAAAAGTAATTAAAAGTATATAATATTAGGGCTGTCAATCGATAAAAAAAAAAATCTAATTAATTACATACTCTAACATACTCTTTACATTAATCTAAATTAATCACATATATAATTTTTGCTGTGAAAGTAAGTAATAAGTAAGCAATAAGGACAGTAGAAGATAAAGAATATACTAAATATATACTGTAACAGTGTATGCCTTAGTGAGTGTGTGTGTGTGTGATGGTCTGAAAGCTTTTAGTCTGAGTCTTACATTGTATGTCTGATAAACTGATCAGAGGGGGGACCTGCATGCACAAAATTATTCAAAACACAAGGTGAAAACACAACAAAAACCTTCATAATAAATACTAAACAAAAGTACTCTCCTGCTCCTTTCCTTTCACACATCTAGTGTTATTCTGCCTCCAACCTGCACCTTTCACGGGCATTAATGTCTAATAAGGAATTGAGTATGGTTGCACAAATGACTATTTTGTATATAATAACATGGGTTGCACTTACCCTCCGCAGATCTCCTTAACCTATTATGACTTGGTTTGGTTTGTGTCTCATGTGTGAGTGACATGACGGGGCCTGCCTCATTAATAAATGCATTAACACACTAAACCTCCCCTGTTCAACAGTCTGTGTCTCCTCCTCACAGGAAGAACGTGGAGAGGAGGTGTCTGCTGGATAACATGGATGGAGTCTTCCTGGTGGTGGATGAGATCATCGATGGCGGGTGAGAGTGGTTGTCGAATTTCACCACAGAAGTCTGGAAAGCTGGAAAATAGTTGGGTGGTAGGAGAAAAGAGATGGGTGTGGAGAGCATGTAATATGGGCTAAGTAAACCTGCAGGGCCGACTTTGAGACACCTGCAGTATGCAGTTTCACAACAGGTGTAACACCGTTCAAAACAATCAGGGAAATTCCTATTCTGGGAGGACAGCCTTTTGGGTAAAAATAATTAACTGCCAGTATCTTGGTCACTGACACTGGGAAGTCATCTGTGGACAATATGGATCTCGTGCAGTGATGTTGAAGAAAAAATGACCTCTCTCTAAACAATAAATCAAACTGGTGTAAAGGGCCGGTCATACCAGGAACAATAACTAACTATAACCATAACGAAAGCATCCACACTGACCAACGATAACAAAAAGTATCTCTTTGTGTTGATGAATGTGATGGTTACAATTTGATGGTTTCTGATTGGCTGTCAGCTTTTTATCGTTCTGAAAATTGATCTGAAAGTGATCCCCCAACGATATCATTCTTCATGTCGTTATAGTTAATGTTGTCATTCGTATTAGCTAGAACAATATTTTTTTGCCATTATAGTTATCGTTCTTGCTGTAAACGGCCCTTGATACAGTATATTTATTTATTTAGTTCAGTTACTTTAAATTAATAGATAGATCGATATTCAGAATGGCTATATTAATAAATTTTGACTTATTTACCGGTATGTCCTATTTTAAACTTTGTTCACAGCCTGATGTTGTTTGTTTGACGGGTCTCTTGTTGATCTTGTTGTCAGGGTAATTTTGGAGAGTGACCCACAGCAGGTGGTGGAGAAAGTCAACTACAGGGTAAGACCCGTGGCCAGAACTTTTGATACTTCTGAGACCTCTCCCATTTTCTACATTTTCCTACACCAATTCATTACTCACAAAATAAAACAAACAGACAAAAAAACACATCTTCATTTGCCTTGCCCTGATAGGCTGGCTCTGAACAGGCGTTTGGCTTTGTCCTGTTTGACTACATCACCGGTAATGTGGAGGCGCAGTCCTCCAGCAGCCAGTATGCTTAGTCCCACCGCCTCCCCTACAGGGAGGGAGGGGACGGCAAGCCAGAGGAGACAGAAAGGGTGAGGGGGGCAGGGCAAAGAGGTTTCTAAACCAAGAGAGTGGGTGGGAAGCCCAGAGAAGGTACCTGCATGGAGTGAGCGCATGGCCTTGCAGTGAGATGCACACTTCCATGGGTGGGTTTCCACATAACCAACACTGGCCTCAACAAGAGAGGGATGTTTACGTTTGTTCAGCCTCTCAGTAAATATACACGGTTCAGTGGTAACTTTTGTTGCTATTTCTGCCAACTGGTAACTACATGTTTTGCTGTTACAAATCAGTAAAAGAGCTGAAATCGAAATGTGTTGGAAATCCACCCAAGATCACAAAAGTACACGTCTGTAGTTTCTCACAAATAGTGGGTTGATGGAGCATGTGGATGTTTTTCAATGTGTTATATCCATAAACGACAGGTTAGACTTCAGAATGAATTTGGAATAAGGGTAATTATGTATACAGTAGAAGTGCAAAACAGACGTGTGTATTAGTATTCGGTTGTTAAGTTCATATCGTTTCCGGGCCCAACATATCTTTCGTCCAAAAAAGTTTATTAGTGCAACCAGCCTGTTTTCACAACCTGTGAACCTTTTCACCATCACCTCTGTTTTTGTGAGGGTAAAAAACAATCACTTGACTCTAACAGAGTAATTAGTAAAGCTTTGAAGCTTTGAAGCTTTGAAGGCAGATTAGGAGTGAGTAGTAGAATAACCATTTGCTTGTATGCTTCTTTCAATAGTGGGGGAAGTTTATTTTGCTATCTTTGGAAAAAACGGGCCACTCTGGGCCCAGTAGGACCCAGAAACAGATTTTTTGGTGCATTATCACAGCATGACTTAACAACTGGATAGCAATAGCATAGAATAAACACAGAAATGTTTGTAAATAAATTGTGTTTATTATTATTGTAGTAGGAGCTACAGAACAAACTTGCACTAAGTGGTGTGTGCGTTCACATTGCAATCCTATTATGTTATTTCGATAACCAACAATTAGGTTCACCAGCTGTTAGTTTTCATCCAGTGAAGTTTCAAGTCCTGGGAATACTCGAGTTTGCAAAGCACAGCTGGTCCTACAAAGCCATTTATAAGCATAGAACGTAATGGGGATGCTACATAACCTTCTAGTCTTCCCTTTAATCTACATGTAGCATTTACCATTTGTACAGATAGAATATTTCTATCAGTGTGTGTTCCCTGGATATTTAGCACATGAGGAAGGGATAACAGCCGCCGAGGTGTCCCACATTATTAATGGACGACACGGACGTAAAGAGTTTCCTTTGCCAAGTTCATTCATTCCATAGCCTAAATCTGGACACCTAGAGGGTCGATATCCCACTTATCCTCCTGTTGTTATCCTCCTGCATGTTTCAGTTTATAAAGAATCTGACTTGTAATTAATTAATTAAAAATTAATTGTTGTACTGCTTTATTTGCTTACTCACAGTGATAACAGTGGGTAGTTAACATACATCAAATTGTGTTTTCACATTGTTTTAACAATGAAAAATGCAGGATTGCCTATGCAGTTAAAATGAGAGAGCGACATCTAATGGGGAATGCTGGTAATGATTAGATTAACTTTTAAATTTAAAATGCAACAGGTAGGCTTGTTAAACTAAATGAGGAAATGAGCCTAGAAGACAAAATGCATATTGGCCCTAAAGTTTGATCCATCCACACTGATATCAAATCAGTGGTCTTGATATTTTGAATCCTGGTGAAGACCCAAGCAGAACGTGCACAGCACAAGTAATGAGAAAAGCAACAAAAGCCTTTCTCTGTTTGTCACTTGCTAGAGACCAGTAGTACGGACACCGCTGAAGTCTCAATCTTTTCTTAGCATCCTGTGGGAGGACTTGAATGCTCGTGAAATATGAGGGAGCTTTTGTATGCTCAAGGTTTTAGCATCCACTGGTTATGTCTGAATGGCATGTGGGTGTTTTGGTGGAGAAGGTGCAGTCTTTCATAATGTAGCCTCACAGGCGTGTCTGAGTTGGTTTCTCTTTTTCTCTCTTTCTCTTTCTGGCAGGCGGACGACAACCCTCTGTCAGAGCAGAGTGTGGCACAGGTGAGACGGACACACTGATGCACAGCCCAAGACATGCAAGCACTTACAAACACGCACACGCACGCACGCACGCACACACTGATGCACAGCCCAAGACATGCAAGCACTTACAAACACGCACACGCACGCACGCACGCACGCACACACTGATGCACAGCTCAAGACATGCAATCACTTACAAACACGCACACACACACACGCACGCACACACTGATGCAACACAAAATATGCAACACAGACATGTGCACACAGTACATACTTTTGTTTTTTGACAAATAACATAAGATAAGATAATACTTTAATCTCTGTTTACATAGAAATGTATCTTGCATTACAGCTCAGCAATCAGCATAGAAAGACATTAAAAATAACATTCAAGATCATAACATTCATTCAAAATACTGATTCAAATACTAACTTAACCCAAAAAAACACTTGTAAGTATACTTCTATACATTTCATGCCTTTTGTATTCCTCAGTTTAATCAACAAAATGCAATGCCTCAGAATAGTTTTCCTTTTGGTATAATCCTCCCTTCTAGTTTGGTAGACTACAGAGATGTGTGTAAGCCATGATTCATGAAACCCTGGAGCAGATTTGGCTCGCTCTCCTCAGTGCCGGGCCGGGCTCGGGCCATATCAGAGCCTAACCTGGGCCAGACCCGCTCCATTGTTTTTCTTCTGTCTTTGTTATTGATTTTGATTTGCTCATCTACTGCCTCCTCATCACACTGACTGACCTCTTTACCTCCCCTGTGCAGCACCTAACAGAAAAACTGGCTCTCACTACCACTGTAAGTCTGCTTGTACTCACTCCCCGCCCCATTCCATCTCTTGAAATCAGCTCATCTCTCTCTTTCTCTCACTCACTCACTCACTCACTCACTCTCTCTCCCTTTCTCTCCCTTCTCTCTCTCTTTCTCTTTGGCTCTCCATTCACCTGTCCTTGTTTCTCTCTCTGTATTGCTGGCATATTAACCAAGCAGCCTTCTGGTTATGAATGGTTTTGCCTGTTTTCTGATTCTCAAAATCAGAAGTTACATCACAGCTTAGTGGTACAGAAACAACAGCAACACCTTGGCTTGTAAAGCGCTTTTGTTCTTTCCGGGCCCCTTTGAAAGATGACATAGAAGGGAAAACCATTTTTACCTTGGCAGTGTTGAATAAGGAGAGTTCGGTCACAGGGTCACAAAGCTACCGTGAACTGCAAACACGGTTATTTCCTCCTTCATATGTAAATCCTGTACTTTGAGATGACCACTAAAAAACGGGTCTCGGGACTCTTAACAAAGACAGACTATGACACAAATACAGACTGTGATGCAAAGTACTTGTCTGATTACCGGCCGCTTCTACCCATGGAGATTCAGGAAGAAGTTGCTGGAGCCTGTGGGGGTGACCATGCGGGGGCGCTACATACTGTACCTGCTAAAATTGGATGTTTTACTCCCCAGCCCTAATAATAGGGTTGTAAAATAGCTTCTGAGCATGTTTTGACAGACCAAAGTTGCATACCTTCTATGTTAATATCGGAGACCAAGATCAAATACTCCCTTTATCTAATCTATGTCATCTTTCGTTGTTAATTGCCACACCCCTAGGCGCATTGCTCCTAAAAAGAGATGTGCAAGATAAACAATGAATATACATTGCACTGGGATAATAATCCGCTTTCCGCCATGCGCCATGTAGGAAAATAGGGCCCTTGGTGTATCCAAACCAGTTGCAATATTTGCAATCTAACAGATGTAAGCTAATATTGCTTGTGTAGCAACCATCTTAACCATTACCATATTTTTTGCCAACATTTAATTTAATACTATATAGGGTAAAGAGCAAAACACAAACATTGTAAGTCCCGGCATAAAATAATGGCGTGGCCTCCTGAAAGATGACAAGAAAATGAGACATTTATGGGTTTCATGCGCCACCTGGTGGTTGAATGTACTCTCACGATAACCTTAAAAACAATTTTAACTGCCGTGTGCGTGCGGGTGTTTGCTTTTTGCCGAGCTGTTGTCCATCTGTCCAGAATATCTGCGCTGTAGTTTTCCAAATTATTTATAACATTTAACTTTAAATCAGAAGTAAGTAGGGCCTACTGGGTGGTGCACGCAGTGAGTGAAGAAAATAAAGACTGCAGGGCCTCATGCGCTGGTGAGCCCGTTGAACATGCAAAGAATAGCGCTTAGCCTCGTCAGTTTCCCCTTTTTTCATGAATGCATTTGCTTGTTTGCCTTTCAGGTATTACAGTCAGCAAAGGATCAAATCAAGTGGTCAATACTCAAGTGAGCAGTGGACGCTATGAGGGGCATGCACCCTTGCACAAGGATCGGGACATAGAAGTCTAGAGATTCGCGCTATGCAGCTATAATCTTCATGTTTTGTCGGGTGACATTTGTGTAAATACTTTGTTTTTGTCGATAAGGGTAAAATTCTATGTACATAATATATAATATTTATTAGTCTAAACATGTTTCAGACTCGAATTATCAATTGGTCAAGAGCACAGTAGGCTACAGGCCTGCTTTGGTCCGAGTAGCCTATAGGTCATTTTTTTTAAAGGCTTACCTTACCTTTTAGGAGCACCTTAAAATTGTTGAAATTATTATTTTTTCTATGAAGTTAGTCTTTAGTGTAAAATATCAAGACTATGGGTCCCAACGTCCTTTGTCATTTGAAAGTCATTTGTTCTTTTGCTGTCACATCCCAAACCAAGGCCGGGCGGGTGCGGTAGTTCCAATCAGATCAGGATGAACTCACACACCAAATACGGCTGATTTAATTAAGTAAACTTGTTTGATATGAAAGAAAGTATTGAAAAATGCTACCCAACGTCCTTCAATTAAGGGAAAACTTTTGATGAGACGGGAGACTATATTATAGTTTAGGCCTAGGCTATGCCTGTAGTTATTTTGCCAGAATAATCAAATATTTGTAGGGTTTGATGACGAGATGACAGAAGTCTAATATAGTTCACTTAAAGACAGAAGACAGAAGGCACTTGTATCGTAAGCCATTGTGTTAGAGTATAGGCATAGCCTATTTGAAATGTAGTGTTTCATGATGTCGACAATTATTTCCCTGCAGTGATCGCTTTTTAATTTTTATTGCACACCAAAGAGAGAAACACTAGGCTATTCTATCTGTTGTTTTGAACTGAAATAACACCGCAATATTTATATACATTTTTTTTTGTTAAATATGGACTTTTTGATTTCACTGCCAACCACAGTTTTATTGACAGTCTGACTACTTTTTTTATTTGACGGCTAATAGGCCTATGTGTAGGGGTAGGGTACGAAAATAATTTCATCTTTGTCGTAATATGAACAAGATTAATAGACTATTTAGAAGGTAAAATGTTATAGTTAATGTTACTGAGGTAGCCTATGGATTGTGTGTTTTGTACATCACTAATAATACTCATTATTAAAACTGTGTGTGCACACTCATTGGTGCGTCGTCAGTGATCTTCCTGGACTGTGTTGTTGGACGACCTATTTTCCATAATAATAGGGGTGGAGAAGCGGAACCGGTTCTCATTGGAGGCGCAGATTCTCCGTCAGTCATTCAAGCCGAAATGCCCCGCCTTCCCTTTCATATCCAATTAAAACTCCCAGTTCTCAAACTCTAACTCTGATTGGCTGGTCTCCATGTGGGTGGGTTTAGGGATTTGTAGGCCTATCCCAATGCAGACTTCATTGCTATGGCATTGGCCTATCTCCTGTCAAGCCCTCTCTAAAAAATCCTGAAGAACAGATTAGGCTACCCTTTTTGAAAAGATAAATATACATGCATGTTTTTATGCTAATGTTTGGTATTAATAAAATAGAAATCGAAGTAATAAATTTTATTTGTCAATGTCAGCTTGTTCAACTTATTTGATTGTGTTGTAGGTCACCTGATAGGCTAGGGGAAAATAAATAGCCTATGCAATAGTTATTTCTCTCGTGGCAATGGCACAAATATTTTTTACATTTAAACGTTTTTATTTAGGGTACATCAAATAAAATCGTCCCACTGAAAATCAGTTTTAGGCCTAGCCTATGTAAAAGCTCTGTAATACGCAGGCAGGTTAAGCTTTGAACAATTTGATTTGTAGGCTATTGAAAAGAATAAATACCACCAACAGAAATACACTGACGAGTGAACACAAGATTCACAAGAGTGAACACACGATAGAAAATATGTTTAATATGTCTTACTTAAGATTAGGCTTAATTAAATAATTACATAAACAATGGCTTAGGCTTGTAATCAGCTGAAAAACATCATGTGTGTTGTATGTATGTAGGCCTATTCACTGATCGCTGATTCACAATATTTTTTCGCACATTTATTTATATAGTTTGGCCCCTGAGAAGGTCTCCTAAATTCTGAAGACATCCGCGGGGAGAGTAAAGGCCGCTAAGACAACAGGCCCCCGAATTTTTTTTTTCTGCAAACCAAATCTACATGATTCTTACAAGAAATGGTTGCAGATTTTGAAATACACGTTTTTGGAAAATCAGTTTTACACTTTAGGATACAGTTTTTCTCAGATAGATAGATAGATAGATAGATACTTTATTGATCCCCAAGGGGAAATTCAAGATTCTCATTCGCTTTGGTCCATTTCTTAGATCAGAATTGAAATTCTCAAAACTGTTTGTTCAAACTCCATATCGTATCACTTGTGCAAATGCTTTAGTATACATGCAACGGATTGTGCACCAATGTCTGCTGCTTTTTACACTTTTCAATACCAATGTCATGTTCGTCAAAATGCACTATAGTTCCATGCTGAATAGTCCCAAAACAAATAGGCATTTCATCGTTTGAGTCATTACATGCAAACGTGTTGAACTGGTTGTCATAACTAGTTGTCATAATCTGACAAACATATGTGGTCTGCCAGAGAACGTCAGGATGTATAGAAAGATTTTTCCACACAATACATCTGGTGCACAGCTTTGCCCAAGGGGTGCTTCCTATATGTTTCCTAACTTTTTCCATTGCACAATGCTGTACATTTATACTGTAACAATGTCTGTCAACAAATTGAAGTGCAAACAGTAGGCCTACAGTACAGTATAACTGTACCCCTCCCCCCCACACACACATTCTATAATTGATATGCCCCATAGACAATAGTGCTGCCTTGTACATTATTCCAATGCTTGCCATACTGACATGACATGCAATTGACATGACAGTTTGACTCTTGTTCATAAACAAAGAATGGCGTAAGGACTTGTCATTCTGGTTGCACCGACATATTCATTGACACAAATACTTGCTTTTGAGTTACGCATTTTCGCTAATCCACTATGTGGTAGGCTACAGTTTCCTAATTGTTACTGTATTATTGTAACAATTACCACTAATTGTTGCGAGACTGAGAAAAACTGTATTCGGTTTCTTCCTTATACTACCATCTTGTGGCCGTCGTTGGTGCTAGCATGCTGCAGCATCCAGCCATGCAAACTCCCCATTTTTTTTAAGAAGGCAGCGGGGCCAAAATTAGCCTAGTCTGTATTTTTACCCTATTATGGAACGTATCCATGCATGGTGGAACAGGCCTACATCAATGACTAAACGGCTATATCCCAATTCTTAGTTAAATGGATTTGAGTGTACCCCTCATCATAACCTGCTCAGAGAGATAACTGAACACACGGAATCCACCCATACACCTCACAATGGCACAGTCACAGTCCGACTGAGGATGTTTGAGTTCCGGTTTTTTAAATTGCGTGCGACGGCGACATTTCCTCATCTAAGGATGTCAGATCGGGAGCGGCTTTCCTCTGCTTGGTCACTCCTCAAAGGCTTCCATCATCAGGAGAACAGCGAACTCATGCGACACACATGTATGTGTTTCCTCAGGAAGCGCATGCTCAACACTCGTTTGGAGGTTTCAAAGAGACACGCAAGTGTTAGGAGACCTCAGATCACACACAGAGATGACAGGCGCCCATCTGTAACACATGTGCGCAATCGAATCAAAAACAACCGAGTTAAAATTTCCGCAGCAGGGTATCCCCTTGGTCACTCGTGAGGACGGTGAACCAGAGTCGGTGACGTAGTCAGCGCACGCACGCGCTGTGGCAAGCTGTGTGCCTGGTGGTTTCTGATGGCACCATGCTGTTGTTTTTTGGTAAAAGTCAAGAAATGTTAAGCAATTTCACTTTATCATCTTTTTCTTTATTTCACGGGCGGTATTCTTCCCAATCAATATTTAATTACAAAGAAAGTTACGAGGACAATTCTACACAATGACAAGTTGGACCACTATAATAATAAGTTGGATAGGTTTTTGTTCCTTGTGTCAGGATGTCAGCTAGATAGCAGGAAGGCAACATCAAAGAGACACATCTGGTTCCAGAGTGTACCTTGTCTTAGGTTGTGTGTTGTAGGGGCAGAGCTGGAAACACATGGTAGTTAAGAAACATGATCGTTTTCCAAAGTACACGCATTCAGGGAAAATTAATAAATGAGGCTTATGCGAACTGCGTTGTTTGTTGCGTTGTACATTTCTAGGAATATTAAAGGATTTGACTGGTCGTTATGAGCATAGGCTACACTCGCATCAGTCACATAGCAGTAGCAGCAGAGCCTGGAGCAGAGCCAGTCCTGATGCTAATCTATTCCAGTGATAATGTCAGAGTGCACGTAGCCCTTGGAGTGTTTGCCTGTAAAGGCAAAATAAAAGGAATAAGCCTGTTCAGATGTTCAGATGTAGTTGATAGGGTGTATGCGAATGCTTGGGTGCATCTTCACAACAGCAGTAGCCTTGGAAGGTAGACTGACATACTTTCAGTATGCATACCTGACAATAAGTAGTTTGTGAAAAAATGTTTACAGATGAACCCTCTCATTAACATAACAGTTGCTCTTCAATGTATGAGTCCTAATTCCTGAGCTCAACCAGAAACGCATGCCATTCCATTCCCTTCGCCTTCTCCCCTTGATTTACTTCCAGTCATACCTGACGGAATGTATATGTCCTACGCTTTTATACGATATTCGACACACAGCTCACCTGTCATTGGTTAAGGCCTATTCCACAAAGTCACAGTGATTGGTTGAGTTGCAGACATTGATTGATTGGGTATGCTCTGATTGGCCAATGTGTTTATGGCGTCACATCAAACTGGGTTGGGCCAAGAATAATCGGGGCGGGTGGGGTTAATGAAGCTGTCAATCTTCCGAAGCTGCTGGACAAAGAACGACATTTGGTAACTTCAACAGCATTTTATTTGTTACCAAGGATAAGTTCAATTCCCCAAATGTCACTCTTAACCATGAATATTGAATACAACACAGTGTAGCATTCAATACCAGGTTTAACTCTAATCAAAGAGGTTATAAATAGGCTATCTTATGTATTAAGTGAAATAGAAATGTAAGCTAGCCAATTTATTTTTATGGAAATTCTGTTCCAAACGCGTTGGCGTTACTCTTGTTTATTCTGGAAATCAAAAGGGCAGGATGATATATACCTAAGGGGCAGGCAAATGTTGATATATGTATTTTCTCTTAAATTACACCTATTTTCAGTAGGCCTACTTAAAAAAATGGCCTATATATCCCATGTCATCTGGACTATATATCCTATTAAATTAACTGTATGATTGACCTCGGTGTTTTAAATTATTCCGTGAAACCAGACGCACAGTCCAGGGACTCCCGGGGCCTGTCTCCGTGTGTCAGCTGAAACACGGGGCAGCGCCAGAGAGCAGGCCTTTGCGGCAGCACACCACCGCTGTCTCCTGCTTCTCGTCAAGACCTTCGGCCGCCTGCCAAACTCGCGTCTCTCAATCAGTACCGAGAGAAACACATGGTCCTCGGGGCTTTTCAAACCCCCTTGCGTGCCACACGCCCCATTTCAAATAAACACGCCACCCCGTTTGGCGCACTAGGGTCCGCCATCTGCCCAAACAGAGACTGTGCGAAATAAATGATGCCCCTTGCCTAAACAAATAAACTTTGCCAATGCGATGTTAACCCATGATACATACACAATGCCCTTTAAATTAAGAGTAGGGAGGAACAACATCAGTATACGAAAAGGGCAAAATTGCGATGTGTCTAAAAAAAAAAAGACGGTGTATGGGGAGATGTTTAGCTAGAATGGAGTATCATCAAGAAATCCAAGCAGAGCCTGGAGCTCTTAGGCTTGATTTCATATGGAAAGTCCACAAATAAATGATGTTGGGGCCTTCGCGTATAGACCCCAGCACATAATGGCTTTGGTTGAGCACTCTTTGTTTTATGGGACTTGGGCTACTCCTATCTATTATCTACTATCTATTTCATATGTATCTGTGATAGCCTTATAGTGTAGCCTATGTGTTATCTCACAATACCTCCAACCATGTTAAGATACGATGAGGCCCATCCCTTCGAATTTATTCTGGTAAGAAGAACCACTTTGTGAATCTTGGATTAACCTAGATTAATTTACATGGATTCATTTAGGCTGGCATTTCAAAAATAATTAAGACAATTCAACGCGCGTCTAAAATAGACAAGCACATTATTCTAAGATATTTAATTTCAGCTATTTGGTGTTGTTTGGTTGATGTTTCTGAATAGCGAAATAAACGGAATGTTATCACGCATAAAATATTATGATGATAACCTCTCACTTATGAGAGATGTCAACCATAGAGTCGAGCAATTCAATATATTTTTTAATCTGGATAAAGATTATTTTTTGAGGTAACGTTTTTAAAAATATAGCCTATAGCGCTGAAACGGTTGTGGGGTACTGTTAATGTAGGCCCACACAATGGGGAAGCGCATGGTCTGCTGTATGCCTCTAGGTGGCAGTAGAGTATAAAGTGGGAACACTTATTAAAACAAGTGAAAATTGTTCGCTAGGGTAAACGCTATCTGAAGACAAGAGCTGACATAAATTAAAAAATGAAACATTTTAAATATGGAATCCTCAGTTTGGACTCAAGTTGAACAAAACAAAACGAAAAGAAAACAAAAGTCAGATGGACACCATACTTTTAGACTCTCTCAAATTATGCCACTCACTGTTGGCATATTAATTATACAAAATTGTTCAAAGGTTCTGCATTTTAAAGTTAAACAGTGTAGGGACTACCTTTAATGGGATACTTACAAGGAATTTGCAAGGAATTTAATTTTGAGTGTGAATGGGTTGTAAAAACGTTGCCAGGTGGTTTTAGAAATGTCTGGTTTGTTTCAGACTTTTCTTTGAGAGGAAAGATGTTTGGATTTCA
Source organism: Alosa pseudoharengus (assembly GCF_046254945.1). Taxonomy (NCBI): domain Eukaryota; kingdom Metazoa; phylum Chordata; class Actinopteri; order Clupeiformes; family Clupeidae; genus Alosa; species Alosa pseudoharengus. The sequence goes on from NW_027468774.1 coordinate 41,244,542, forward strand.
TGTTAGCAAACACTAGGTGGAGCCACTGCTTATTTTCACTCAATAGGCTGATTGACAGCAAGTCGTAGCTCCTCCTATATGCACCAGGGGCGTTGACTAGCACATTCTGTCTATCCATTGGTGTGACGTGTCTTTAAAGGGTGGAGCCAGATATTTCCCAGGTCAGATTGTCTAGATTAGGTTATGGGGAAAAAAGACCTGACACATCTGACACTTGAAAGACAGGTCTATTCCACAGAAACCGAACTGCGGTCCCCATTCACTCGTAAAGGAACGTTTATGGGCCTGTCCTTGTCTCCCAGTGAGCCAGTAATCGGTGAATGTGATTTAGATCCTGTGTTTGCGTTTCGCACCTGATGAGTCGTGATGCCATCCTTGACAGATGTCCAACATAGATGTAGACAAGGCCACACATTCACACAGATATTGTATTACAAACACTTAATTATTATGTTGCCGTGCAACATATAACAGCAAAGTACAATTACAACTTGCAAAGCTTGTGTGTGGGCCTCATGTTTACTCTTTCCCTCATTCACAGTTGTATTCCTATTGCAATGTGGCATTCCCACTCTGTGACATTGAAGCCATTCACTAAATGCCACGTTTGTCAGCATGAGTGGTAACGCTAGGCTACCATATCAAAAACAATTTTCATCAAACTTCTCCTGCCTTAGGAAAAACAACAAGCACGTACACACATTCGTGCGCGCGCGCGCACACACACACACACACACACACACACACACACACACACATATAATGATTACACTATGACCATGCCTCTCTGTGTTTATGTGAAGTCAGTTTCAAACTGATTTGTGCACTTCAGGATGACATTTAATTATTTCAATTCAGTTTTAGTCACTTGGATTAATTTATCCACATTTATCCAATAACAAGTGTCTTTGCCTGAAGGGGATTTACTTAGGTGACTCAAATGGAAGACATTTTTGTCCAAAAAAAGGACAAAAGGGCAAAAGTGAGACACATGAGAAGCTTTCACAAAATGACTATCCTTACATACAGTTTAGTAGAGTTTTGGGTATGTTAGTGTCTCCTGCTATGTTAGTGAATGTGTGTGTATGTATGTGCATACGACGAGTGTGTTTAGCGAAAGAGAGAGAGAGAGAGAGAGAGAGAAAGAGAGAGAGTGAAAGAGAAAGAGGAGAGAGAGAGAGAAAGAGAGTGAAAGTGCGTACGCACGTATGCACTCTCACACACAAACATCGGTGGGACATTTGATGTACTGTTTCTTTCTTTTATAATCATAATTTGAAGTCCTTGTATGATGAGAAATGCCCTGGTAGCCTACAAGGCAGGTCGTGTCATGCCAATAAATCTCATTTGAATAAATGGTTTAGAGAGAGAGATAGAGAGAGAGAGAAAGTTTGTGGATAGAGAAGTACATCTATGTCAATGAAACAGAACTTGAATGCATAATAAATCCTAACTGTGTTTAGTGAAGAAATTGTGTTCTGAACATCACTGAGGATTAAACCCCTCTTTGTTGTGATCATTTTCACAACATGAGCTTAATGGTAAATGTGCCTTTTGATAACACTACAAACCACTTTGCATGACTTGATTGTATGGAAAAGAATATGTTAATTGAAGTGGGTAGAGGTTGCTCTTGTTTGTAGTAACAACAGCAGCTGTCAACAGTTGGACAATCAGGTGTATTGTATTTTGTGTATTAGTTTAAGGTCATATGACTTTCATCAGCTGTAGCAGTGAAGCATTAGTGGAAAATGCTGATGTACTGTAGGGTGTGTAAGCTATATTGCAGATTTCAGGTTAAAGCCCTTAAGGTTGGTGCATTTATTGTTTGGAGAAGATGGCAGATAATAAAAGCCATGTGACATTACTTAATTTATTTGACTATTGTGAGCAGAGTAATGCTTTGTGTCATACTCATGCAGTCCTACTACAATATTTCCCATCATATTTTAATAGACTAGTGGTGAAAACGTTTTCAGATGGTTGAGGACAGAATGATACCCTGTAGAGTCAGAGTGAATGTAACATTTAGGAGTAGCCTTGGGGAAAGTCATAGCTGATGGAAAATCCAGCTACTCAGCACTCTTTATCAAAGGGCATAGCCCACCATTAACCAAGAGAACCAACTGTCTTTATGCCATCTATTGCCAATAGGCAATACTGCCAACCTGCCCTGCTTCTTACTAGGGTTTTTACTCATATACTGTACACACTGTATTGGCTCAAAGCTGGACACAGGGGTGAGAGGGCGATGCATGTTCAAAATCCAAAGATCTCAGGGCAGAAAAGGAAGAGAGGACGACCAAGGCGAAACATGACAAGCCAGTAATACCTGGGTTTCAACAAAAGCTGGAGGAGCAGCACTTAATAGACGGTGGCTGTCATGCACTGCGGATCACTTAATAAGGCACATAATCATACGGCAGGGCGAGTCCTGTGATGACATTAAATCAATCCGACCCTGCCACTCCCTCCCGAGGTGGCTGGCTCCGGTAGCCTGAGTTATGGCTGATGGAGTGCCCCAGGGTCCAGCTCTCGGGCCCTTCACCTTCTCCTCCCCGCCTAAACTTTATCCTCTCAGATTGAATTCCCTTCCCTCCCCTCCCCTCCAGCCCTGTCGTCCACCCGATGGATTCGACAAGGCTTGTTACGTTGTGATTCTTTATGATCAAAGGGGTGGAGGAGAGGTGATTAAACGGGAGAAGAGCGAAGATGGAGAGCGATCAATGAGATGCGTGTTAGGATGGCAAAGGACTGGCTGCAGACTAATGGCTACTTGTCTGTGAAGCAGCTTTGATCACATTGCTTTTTATCACCTTGTGCTATGGGGCTATAGCAGGGGGAACTGTAAACTGTGTCTGCTTGATTGTAAATGCTTTTGGTGGTTTTCATTGTTTATCTGTTTTCACTGTGTTTCCATTTTATATGCTAGTGTGTAGTGTTGAGAAAATCTCATAAAAGTATACACTGCCAGTACTGATCTGAAACCATTCTTGTCTTAACTGTGATCAATCTAAAGTATTTATTCAATCGCGTGAATGTTCAGACCGGTCGGCTCTGAGGCTGATACAGATTCTGCTTTAGCTCTTACAGCCTGACAGTGACTAAGCTGTTTACGTCACCAGTATGCCAATCAGTCTCTGTTTGGTCCTGACTGCGAAAGAAGACAATATTCTGTGCATCATTTAGGCTGATCACAACAACTTGAAAAAATACAGTCGAAATCCACAGTCTTAATTGAAGTTTCTCTCTCTCTCTCTCTTTCCTCACTTTCGTAATGTCAGGCTGTTCTGTGTTGGAGCTAATCAGGGTCTTGCCACGCGATTACAATAAATCTCCAACTCTGACATGTCTGCGTAAATAAAAGAACCAGGCCTCAGGATTCCGGGTTTCCAGCCGACAGTCTCAGCTCGGGAGGTGGGCATGAGAGCAGCCCTGTCATTCATCAAGCCGGACCTGCCGGGCCTCTCAATCTCTCTCACACTCGCTCGCTGGACTGCTCCAGAAACACGGCTGCCACTGATTGCCTTTAATGTCAAACACATGGGCCGGCAGGACTTTCCCACCAACGGGCGGCAGGCGCCGGGCGCGATCATGAGAGGAAGGGACAAAAAGAGAGGGAGAGAAAGAAAGAAAGAGAGAGTGAGTGAGAGAAACAGAGAGAGAGAGAGAGAGAGAGAGAGAGATGAAATGGAAAAAAGAGTGGAAAAGAATGTTCTGATAAATCAAAAACTGAGTGCAGAATGGATTTTCAGTTTCTGTTTGAATTGGATGTTTATTTTTTTCTCTCTCGATGTCTCTTGTGTACTTCTGTTGTGAGAATGAGGGAGAAAAATAACAAATTGAAGGGAATTTGGTTTGATGGAGTTGAAATATGTGTGGGTGTGTGTCTTTGTGTCTATAGTGTGTGTGTGGTTGTGTGTGTGTGAGTGTGTGTGTATGTGTGTGAGAGAGTGTCTTTGTGCCTATAGTGTGTGTGTGTGTGTGTGTGTGTGTGTGTGTGTGTGTGTGTGTGTGTGTGTGTGTGTGTGTGTGTGTGTGTGTGTGTGTGAGAATGTGTCTTTTTGCCTATAGAGAGTGTGTGTGTGTGTGTGTGTGAGAATGTGTCTTTTTGCCTATAGAGAGTGTGTGTGTGTGTGTGTGTGTGTGTGTCTTTGTGCCCATAGTGTGTGTGGGCGATAGTGGCTTTTCACATTTCTCTATGCGAAGTCCTGACTCAGGAATACTCTTTATTCCTCTTTTCCCGATCTCGCTCCTTTCTACTCTCTCTCTCTCTCTCTCTCTCTCATCCATTCAGCAGTCCTGTGGAAGGCCCTTTCGCTGGATGCCCCAGGTCACATTTAACCTGGAAGTGGTCTGATTGGACTCAGGGTCACTTTGTTAGGCCCCTAAACCCCCTGAACCAATCCGTCACTGTCACACCATTATTAGTGCTATTATCATCAAAGTCAGCACGTGAATTATAGTGCATGCAAAAAGCTGCACTGCACCGATTTAATGGTGACCTGTGCCAGATGACAGGGAATAAGGTCCGAGACCTTGCCGATGACATCACCGCTAGCCCTTAAAGGAGAAGATGGCCGACGCAGGCTAGTAGGCCACCGTGGTTGTGGGAGAAGTGTTGACAACATACCATTGCCATGGTATCTCCATAAAAGATGTAATCCGGTTAATCCGGTTTATAATGACAAAGGTTGCATGGGAGAACATGCCAGTATGACATACCCACGGTAGTGTAAAAGAACATATGATGTTGCAATTATATGATGAAATGCATAAGAGTGACTATTCTGAATGTGAGTGACTAATGATCCAGTATTAGGCCTTGATCCTGAATGAAACTCATGCACAAAAAGCATTCAAACCAAAACTTAGTCCCCAGTGTCCCAGCTCCATGATATCCTACCAATGAGGGTAATAGGTTTACTATCTGGTAGGGTGTGTGTAGGATGATATGACATACATAAGTTAGTATTTTGAAACAGTGAGGAAATGTGATAAGGCAACAAAGGATGAGTGGTAAGAACACATCAGTATGGTCCCTTATTGTGAAAGCAAGGTGTGATGTAGATGTCCTGTAGTCTTTTACATCCAATTCTGTAGTCTTTCACCCCTGCAATTGAGTTAAGATGTTATACATATTTGTTTTAACTAATGGGGAATAGTCTCCATATTTCACCACTCTGGATTAGGCTATGTGCCCTATAACAAAGTGCAATGCTAACCAGGCGTCTATGAAAGAAATTTAAGAAAATTACTGTCATTATCAAGCATTTCAGTGATTATTTAAACACCCTAACAAGCATAATTAATTCAACAGAACCTTTAAGGTCTCAAGAACGGAAACAGGTTCTAATTAAAGGCATTTATGATTATTAGATGTGAACATTTGTATTATTTCAGAGGATTTTGTTCCCACTCTGTGGCTCACTGACTGCTGCTTGTCTACTAGTGTTTACGTCTCTTGGTGGCCATGTCTCCATGCGTCTAAAGAGTGTTTCCCCCGGCTGTCTACTAGAAAGAGGCTTCTGCAGCTGCCGCCGCCACTGCCTGAGACGTCGTCGAGTGTGGCGCATTGTGTCACGCTTCACTGTCAGTTTTCTTTCACGCTGAGAGACGTGAATCCACAGAAATTACTGCTGTTCCTTTTGACAGGCATCTCTTGCATATTCATGAGTGCAGCGAAGAGGGAAAAAAAGTGCACCACTGTGGAGAAGATGGAAAGAGAGAGAGAGAGCGGGAGAGAGTGCATGAGAGGGAGAAAGAAATACAGAGGAGAGAGAGAGAGAGGTTGAGAGACACAACAGGAGGGCAATCTGAAAGACAGACCATGGAACACATGAAAACATGAGCCTTCAATCTGTCCATCAGCAGTGTGTGTGTGTGTGTGTGTATGTGTTTGTGTGAGTGTGTATGTGTGTGTGAGAGAGAGAGAGAGAGAGAGAGGGAGAGAGAGAGTGTGGCGCAGCAGGTAGAAAAACAACTCTTGTATGCATGGCCGCACATTCCATATAACAACACAGACAATCAAAAGTGCACACACACACACACACACACACACACACACACACACACACACACTCCTGCACAACACAGACAAACTCTCACATCCTTACAAAGACTTCTGCCAGCTCAGCATCTCTGAAAGAATCTTTGCATACGCAGACAAACTTAAAACAACAGCTATACACATATCGACCCTTGATGATGTTAAATGGAGAAAACCATAACATCAGAAAAAAACTCTCCAATGAAGCATAATAATTCCCCTTTACTTAAAAAAAAAAACTATGGCAATAACACACTTTTCTGATTAATGTTTCTTAGAAATGAATAACCCACTAATGCGGAAAAATCCCATCGCTATATTAATCCCATGTCACGAGTTCATGGGACATCTTAATATTTTTTCTCTTTCTTTTACCAGTCCAACTGCAGTAATAACATGCACTAATCACCCTTTTGGCAGCCGTTGCTACCTCACGCTGTGCTGAGGGTTTGCGCTTTTTGCACTGTGGGGTCTAAATCACATCCATGCACACATGCATGGCTGCTCATCAAAAACTCCATTTCCACATTCACAAACCCCAGAGGCAAACAAAAGGGAACATTCTAGGATTGTAGGAGGAATGTTGTGGAATTGTGGGAAAATCACAATTCCAATTCAAAAACAAAATAAGGACTGAACGTCT
>NW_027468774.1:41253733-41261233 GCF_046254945.1 Alosa pseudoharengus
TTTTTAAAGAAATACCTGTGCACTGGGATATACTCCTAATGATGTTGCAAGTCCTTGAATCTGGTTCATTGTACTTTGTGTAATAACCTCACTTTGTACCACCCTGCCTGTGTTTATTTTTACATTTCACCACTGTGACATCAGCCAGCATGAGAAAAAACAGTTTACGAAATCTGGCCCCCATGATCACACCATTCTACATCACAACACACACCCAAGAAAACATTTAGATGTTAATTACCATTTCCCCTAATTTAGAAGGCATTTCTGAGAGGAATACATTATACCACCCAACTTTTACATGACAAGTTGTAGGCTACATCCAATGTCACTTTACCTCAGAATTCCCATATCCCTCAAGTCTAAATAATGATGGCGTAGCAATACCTGTTGTAGACTGATGGAAGTCTGCAAATAAGTTAGACTGAAAACGGTATCATTGTTACCAATCAATCAGAACCAGCGATATGAAAAAAGGCACTGGATTGCCACAGGGCTATGACCAGTGAGACTGGGGGCATCTGCGCCATAAAGGGAAAATGGGAGGACGATGAGAAGGAAAACAATAGCAAAGCGAATCATCGGCTGCGAATATGAAGAGCAGCATCATAATTATGAAGAAACGGACACTGAAATTTCGCGGAGCATCGTACCATGTGTAAGTCGGGTCTTTCCCTTCGTTGTTGCTTTGGTCTGGTTTGGTGTTGCGTTTTGACAGCGCATGGAATGTCACACAGGATTTATGTGGCTAATTAACTGTCTTTCAGCAAAGGCTGCAGAAGAGAAGAAAACAAATGCCCGTATGCAAAAGGAGAAAATATTGTACAGGTGGAAGCCAGTCCAATTAAGTCGATAACGATTTGTAGTCTTGCTATCATATTCTAAACACTACGTTATTTAATTAGGCTATTATGAACATGTGTGTTGTTTTGGAAATAACCCAGGCAAAGGTGTAGGTTAGCATATGTTTCCCATCTGGTAATGGGGATTACTTTATTTGACCAAATGTTGATGGATTATTATAGTTCAGTCATCAGATTTGGCGGGATTGAATTTTCAATGAACACATAATACTTCTGGTTTTCTGGGCAATGACGATAAGGGGCGTGGAACCAAGGGGAGGGCAACCTACCTGAGTACAGGAGGGTTAAAAAGTGCAGCAGGTAGCATCAGTATAGCACCAACTCTGTGCGTTTTCTTTACTCTGTGATAGGCTACATTGGAATCCATCAAGCGTTATCTCAATTCTGTATCCAAATTAGTTAAAAACAACATTGATCAGAGTAACTTAATGAGTGAAATAAGATTGATGGATATATTTCAGCTGGGAGAAATATTGTTCTCCTCCAATCACTTTAATGGTATATAATTTAGATGATCCTCTCCCCAAATAATAACACAACAATGACATTATCATGAGAAAGAAGAGCAAAGTTTGTTTGCATTTTTACATTTGACATGTGATTGCAATTAAATTAACTCTTGATTGCATCCTCATGGGTTTAAAGTGGACAACTCCATAGGGTATCCAGGTGATGGAGATAATATGATGGAGGTGAATGTGAGGATAGTAGATTTTTGGCTGATCAGATACAACACTGCGGGTGTGTATTTTTACACAGAGTGTAAAATATGTAGCGTAACCTGGCAACAGGTACTAGATTTCATTTCCATGAAAAAAGTATATGTGTTAAACCAGACCAGTTTACAGCTTCAGTGAATTCTTCAATCTGATCACTAGATAGTAAAATATAATTTTATTAGTGTACAACAATGTCACCTCAGGTACTTGGAGGACTCCAGGCTTGCTCCGAAGCAGATCTCATCACCATGGTGCTGAGCATGCATAGAGAGATGGACAACCTCAGAGAACAAATCCGATGTCTTACAGGTGTGTGGGCGTGTCCTTACCATCAGGGAGGGGCTCTATGACTGGAGGGTGGGTTCAGCTTTAAATTGAAAAATGAACAGGGCTTAAGTGCTCTTTATTACTGTCATATAGCAACAATTAATAAACATGATGAATTCATGCCATCATGAGTTTATGTGGGGGAGGCATGCTGTGAGAAAATAACTTTTACAGCACCAGTGAATATAATTTAAACATTTAACATTGACAATAGTGTCTGTATTCATTGGATTCAAAAGCTAATTAGGTATGTGCAGAAGTGATGGAAAATCAGACAGCCACTTTAACCACACACATTAAAATGGATCGATCCATCTCAAACCAAAGATACTGTATACTACTTTGGTCAAGACTGAGACAACGACTTAAACAACATGTTTAGAGTGTCTGGCGATTTATTACATAGGCTAAATTATTCACATCAAGCTAAGGTAGTGTTTTGTAAGCAATGTTAGTCAACCTAAAGCAACATAAATCAATGTTCATTTTGTAATTAAGCTTGTGGAAAACTGGCGCAAAACCTTGAGAGGTTGATGGAGACAACTGACTTCTGGTTGAATAACACCACAAGAGCTACGTCACCCAACTTACGGACCTTTGAGGGCAGAGATGTTCCTACTGTGTACACAAGCTCTTTTGTGCCAAATGGGAGGCTGGCCCAAATGGAGACAGTGAATCACCATCAAGGAGTCCAGATAGGAGCCAATGATGTGGACCCAGAGGAGAACACTCCTCCTCTTTTCCAAGATGTAAGGTTTTTCCCACAATGTCTTGTGAAAAAATATTGCAGATTACAACGTTGATATGTGACAATACATGGTGATGATTTAGATGGTGTAAAACTTACCCATGAATACTCTCAAATGGTACATAGGGAGATCACAAGGTGTGAGATGCCAAACATGTTTAGCTGCAAAATCAGTTTAGAATGCTTTTTGTCATAGCATTCAAGTGATCATATCTAGTTAATGACACCCAGCTAGCATTCCGTTCACTGACTTTTAACAGTATCTGATCTGTGTGGCTCTCAACAGCTAACAGAGCAGTCTGATCTGTGTTGCTGTGTTGCTTCTCAACAACAACAGTTAGTCTTTAGTCCTTTTCTTATCTCTCTGCAGTTTATTACAACTGACCTCCTCGAGCGCTGCAACACGGGGACCACAGCTCAGAAACTGACCAACGACCTTTTGTGTGGGCTGTATGAGAGGGACTGCCTGGCCTCACATTCAATCTCAGGCATCGTCAACAACAATCGAGGCCAGCCAAAGCCTGCCCTGCCAGCACACGAAGTCCAGGCCATACTGAGTAAGATCCAGAGCCAGTCTTAACTACTGACAACTCCTGTCAGTCGACTTTATCATAAAGACAGAGGAGGAGAGCATTGATAAAGTTTGAATTAAGAACTATTTTATGGTGGTAAATTGAATAGAGACAACAAACCTAACAAACAAGTAAGGTGATGGGCTGGACAGAGGCAAAATGGAACAGAACTACATCTGCCAAAGCACTTAATTTCAGCTGGCACTGGCAATTTAGGATGATTTTCAATCCGATTATTGGCCAAGGATGTTTACAGACACAAATACAAAAAAGCAAAGACAGCATGAGATTCTATTGCTTTCAAGGTACAGCATGGAACCTGTTCTAGTTCAGCAAGCCTAAAAAGTTTCAACTGGACTATTTAACTGTCTTTAAGTTAAAAATATATCAAAGAGTCAAATAATTCCAAGCAGAACCTTTCAGGTTTCTTCTTTGGGGAGAGCCTAAACCAGGCTTTCTATATTATGAGCGTCAGATTCCCTAATAACCTCTATATTTGTCTCTCTGTTGTTTTTGTCTGTATTATGGAGATCAGGAGACCATGTATGTTTCACTCTGTGACAGCACATGAAATGCCTAAACCAGCTGTTGAATCCCTCCTTAGGGGCAGTAAAGTACTTTTTCCCTGGGAAGACCGACTCAGAAATCAAGGGCTACATTCGACAGAAGCTGCAGAATGAGGCCAAGCGACTCCGGAAGAAACATCACCCTGCGACCGCGGCTCCTGCAGCATCCACCAGAGGAGTGGGATCGGAGATCCCCAGCGCATAGCAAGATGCCTTACTCTATGGTATATTGAGCTTTTGGGACTTTGCCTCCTCCGATAGCGTTGGAAGTGTTTGAATTGAGAGCACTGAGAGAGACTAGGGCTCAGAGGAAATCCTGGCCACTCATGTGTTGGTGTTCTGACTTAGCTTCTTGAGGACCACCTGAGACAGAAGTGATGCCTACTACTCTACCTTAGTGAAGTGGATCAAGTCATTAAAGAGATTTTGTGGAGAAGTAGCCACTTGTCATGTCACCTGTCAATCGTAGAGCTGTGTATTGCATTCCCAAGTGTTTGATGTTGGTTTGGTTGAAATAAGTAACTAATGAGTGGTGAAGTCAGTTGACAGTTAAAAAAACAGGTTAGGTGAAAACATTGATAAGCTGACAGTGAAAAAAAAAGATATACACTGTGAAAGGGAAATCCCACCCACAGCAAAAAAAAAAACAGTTTAGGTTATTTTTCAGTGTTAGAAGACTGCAAACTGCTACCTACCCAAGTACCAGGTGTCTTTATGGATTTGACCACGGTCAATAAGACATATTATATATTTTTTTATATTTCTCATGCCTTTTAAAATATTTGCTTTAAGCAATACTGAATAATTCTTTGCATAGTCATAGTCTATTATTTTCTTCTTTATTATCTTTGCACAAACAAAATATGACAATTTTTTTATGCATTTATGTATCTACTGTGTATTGGTGAAAATGTTTAATACATAAACAGTTATGTATGGTCTTGATTTAATTTGCTTTATATGCCAATGCACCTCACCTATTGTTTCATTTAAAAGTCCTGATTAATTATATGCATACCACAAATTAACACTACAGCAGTTTAATTTAGTGACCGTTGCGTCCTGCACACACTGATTATAACATCAAAGGCCATAAAAAACATGCAAAAGTGTTTGGCACATAAATCTTAGAAGCCCCAAGGACTCAAGCAGCTTTTTTTTGCTGTGTCTACTGGGGGCTCTGAAGCCCTCACTCAGCAGCTGTGGCAACCCCCCCCCCCCCCCCCCAGCCACAACAGAGGATGAGCGTGAGACAAAGGACCGCGTGGGAACTGCATATGGTACATAATCAATAGGCCTTATCACACACACACACGGCGTCGCAGACGTAAGAGCAGAGAAACTCTGCCATTATCTGTGATACATGAACCCAATCCATTTAAGTGTCAATGATAAAACAGATAAAGAGACTGGACAACGTGCATGGATCCATGGCTATTTTCTTTTTTTTCTAACTGTCGGGGCAGTATCTCAGCTGATCCAGCCGGGCTAGGCGTCCACCCTGCATTTTCTGACACAAGATCCGCCTGCAGGAAATCAGTTTGGTTTTTGTTCTGTTAACAAATAACCAGGACATCCGTCAGTGCTGTAATATGATTCCTGTTCTTTGTAAAAGATGTAGGGCGATACTCAGAATCCCCTTACTACTATTTGTGTTTTATGCTAATATGCCACTGCACAGAGGAAAAAATATGTTTTTATTATTTCTTTTGTTCCAATAAGACTATAAATATACATTTTACAGCACCATAACTTAAATTAAATAGGTACATTTCTTTCACAAGTTATTTTCATATTAATATTCAATATTACCTAAGATGACATTTATTGACGTATAGATACAAGTCAGTTTTATATACTGTATGTCTCTGTTTTATTGTTTTAATTCATACAGTTATCATGGGTGCACTGTTGTTTATGTTTTAGATCCAGGAAGTAGCCTGGCTCCACTTAAAATGTTGTACTTTCAGACACATTCAGTAGCAGAATATTCATTGTAGTTATAGCACTGATTCATCCCCACTCTCTGAGTTGCGGTTTATAGTCACCTTCATTGCTCTGAACATCTTTTCAAACATTCTTTGTGTCTGAAGTGTTTTTGTATGTTAAACACAATGTGAACACTGTAAATGGAAGGTGAAGGGGTGGAAGTAAGTGTGGCAAGCCTCAGCTTACACTTCGCTGGAAGGTCTTTCATTTCTACCTCTGTGGGAAGGAAAATATTCTGCAACCCAACCAACACCCCCCGCCCCTTCCCCCAGCCCCCTTCCTACCACAACCAGGTCAAAAACAGCAGGGAGGAAAGCAGAAATTAAACGTTTACGGAACGTTTATTGAACTCCTCACACCCCCCTCCTGTACACACATCCACCCCCTGCCAAAATATAATATGTCATCGACGTGGAGGCCGTGGAGGAGGATGAGTCTCACAATGCCAGGCGAGATGGGGTGCCTTGCTACCCCACATGCTCCACTCCTGCGCCCTCACATGCCATGTTAACTTTCCATTTGTCTTTCTCTTCCTGTCAAATCCAGGAAAGCGCAGACAAACAAACAAAAAAAAAACATTTAGAGGAGAAAACCCTCACGAAAGATAGATGATTTATGGGCTGCTATTACAAGTGCTGCTGGGAGCTTTCTCTTCTGGCTTGTTCTCACCACCTTCATTCAAAGCAACTGTACTGTCTTCAAAATATACTTCCAATCATCCAGGGTCAGAAAGTAGCCCTTCAGACAGGCATCTCCTCAACATCACCATAATCTTAACTCATAATCTGCTTTCAAATATTGTAATCGTAGGAGTTATCCCAGTTTATTAGCTTCTGTGAAACATCATCAAGCCTCTGTACTGGAATCATCGCAAACATGGTAATATCTTCCATGTTACATTTTTGTCATTTCAATAGTTTTCAATAATTAAGAATATTGTGTGAAAATACAACACTTATACACTCTTCATACTTCACAAAAATACTTGGATGGAAAAAAGTGTCTGGACACTGACATGTATTTCTGTCAGTTTGGACAGGAGTTATATATGTAGTAGGTGGTGAGTTGAAAGGTTAAACAGATAATAGAGGAGAATAGTGCTCTGCATCTCTGCTGTAGTCAATAGAGACCAGAACAGGGGAATACATCTTTGTTGGCTCGAGGCTGAAATGTCAGCAGGATGCTTGGTATGTAGTGGTCATGCTCCATTTTTGGCCTCTATCAATATATATAAATGATGTATGTGTGTGTGTGTGTTGCACATCTGTTTCAGGGATGACACAAGAGGGAGATATCTTTGTCATTTCACCCTACAGGCACATGTGCTCAACAGCCATTGGCCCATGAGGCAGTGCTTCCTCTCGCATGTATGTGTGTGTGTGTGTGTGTGTGTGTTAATATGCATTTTAGTGTGTTTTTGGTGTGTATCACCGTCGCTGCAAGAGCAACGGTGTCCAGGAGTGACCACCTCCTAGCTGCTCCAAGCAACCGAAGCAACTGCCGCGGCAACCCCCTCCCCTTCAGGCTGACTGCAGGAGAGCCTCTGTGGTTGCCTGGGCAACTCCTGCCCCTGGTGAGGGTTGGGGGGTGGGTGGGTAAGGGGGTAGGTGGTGGAGGGCTTTCTGGATGTACGGCTCCAACACCTGCCCTACCTCAATCTGTGGGGAATAGCACAGAGCCAGAAAACAGATGAGAACACTTACAAATCAAGCAATG
>NW_027468774.1:41266233-41268733 GCF_046254945.1 Alosa pseudoharengus
GTCTTGGTCACTCCCACTGTCTATTCCTCATTGCACTTTCAAAAAAGAGCTAGAAGATAAAAAGAAAGGGAGAGAGAGGGAGAGAGTATGAAGTCAGACCCATATACTTGAGTCTCTTTCCTTGTGGCCCATGGTGAACTTCCTGTATCCACCTGGGGCTGTGTGTGTGTGTGTGTGTGTTTCATGCTCACTGGCGATGTAATATGTATCAGACCCATAGAAAGTCGTACAACTGTCAAAATGGATTTACAGCACTCTTCTGATGACGCGTCCCAGTCCACCTATTTCTTGGGTCTGCATTGTGTTCCAAGTCCCAATTTATAATGACAAACTGTTTGGAAACCAGGACCCCCTCAAAGCCATGTGCCGTACAGGGGACATGCCCTTAGAAACCATCCAATAGCTGAACCCCTCACGGCTCTATCCAATGGGAGTGCAGAGGACTGCCCAGTTGGGCCCATGGAGGCTGTCCGATTGGCCCAGACCCTTTCACAAGGCCTGGTTTGAGTTCTCCCAGCCAAAACCCCTTCCGGCTATTGATGTTATACTTGAACATGAGTTCAGCGCTCTCTGTCATCACATGCTCATAACTTTCATGATTATGAAACGACAGCTGCCAGGACTGGGCTCACTTGCTCACATCAGTGGCAAACGATCCCAAGAATCCAAGAATCGGCCTTCCGTGAGCAATCAAAACACGCACACGTCTTGATTGGCTTACCAGTTAAATCAGTGCTGTTTTTTAGGTAGAGCTAGTCATCTGTTTCCATGTCTATAAACTGTCACAAGAGTTGTGACAGTTACCTTGCTGGGAATATGATAGGAATAGCGGACCAAGCTTCATGACAACTAAACTGACAGCTGAAAATTGAAATTAGTTTTGCAGAAAAGATCATTTATGATCATGACGACACAAATGCCACAAGCTGTAACTGCTATGAATTGATTCAAGTAAGGCAATCTGCTTTTTCCCCCATCCAAGTTCATGATTCTCTGCATGAATGAGCTTAGAGGCTATTATTCTGTAATTAAGAAAAGGACCATTTTGTTTAGAACAATACAAATAGTCCAAGTGTGTTGTAATGTTGTGAGGTTGCCGGCACATTTCATGCATCCAGAAACCTCTCCGAACAAAAGGAACATCCAGCGAATTTGGGAAAGGGTGATTATTTTTCATGCATGCACCTCATTATCCTGGGCACGCTTCTCCAAGGGCAAGTCACAGCTTCTTCTGTTGTTCCACCGCAGTGGCAGTGGGGACCGCGAAGATTCGTTTGTTAATCGTAATTTGTCATTGTAAGTGTCAGCCTAGAGAATGAGCATCTACTTAAATAACAGAAAAGAGATTCTCTTGTTCTCTCTCTCCCCCCCTCTCCCTTTCCTCATTTTCTTTCATTCATGCTTCCTCTCTTCCTCTCTTCCTCTCTTCCTCTCTTTCTTTCTTTCTTTCTTTCTTTCTTTCTTTTTTTCTCTCTTCCTTTCAGTACAGTGAGGCAGCTCATCTCCAGATGAAATGAAATCATCCCCCTGTTCCACGTGGCACGGGTGCGGGGACATTTGTCTTGCCTGGCAGCTCTGTTTTCGAGGCCCGGAACGGTCACTCAGGGTCGCCAGGCCTGGTGGCAGACTGTCCATTTCCTGCCACCTCAAAGTCACTGAGCCGCCAGCGAAGCTTCTGTTTACAGAATGCAAAGCATGGGTAGCCAGCAGTGTGAGGCCCCTTGCCTTGTAGTATAGTAGTCTGTGCAGCTGCCTGGTTAGCCAGCAAAGCTTTTATAAGCTCGGCGATGTCTGAGTGTGTCAAGGTTCTGGAATGCTGCACATCGGCATTGTTATGGGAAAAATCTTGGTTTTAAAAAACAACTTAATCCAAATAAATTCAAAGTGTTTTTTAATCCAAAGACAACTGGTGTGTGAGTGTGTGTGTGTGTGTGTGTGTGTGTGTGTGTGTGTGTGTGTGTGTGTGTGTGTGTGTGTGTGTGTGTGTGTGTGTGTGTGTGTGTGTGTGTTGATGTATGGTTGATTCAACCAGTCGCATTCTCAAACGCAAATATTTTCAGTGGTGACATATATCCTACCTACACACACACACACACACACACACACACACACACACACACACACACACACACATTACCAGAGAGAGGGCACACACACTTCTTCCTCGCCATTTTCTCTTGCGAGGACTCTTGATTCTCGTCATGTTTCTTCGCTCATTTACAGTTGGCTGCTATGTTGAATTGGGAGCATATGTCTCATGCTGGCACAGCTGACTCTGGGCCAGCACTGGCCCGGACCTGGTGCACACTCCTTAGTTTCATAGCTTAGTTTCTATTTGGGGAACGCACACACACACACACACACACACACACACACACACACACACACACACACACACACACACACACAGACACACACATACATACACACACACACACACACACACACACACACACACACACACACACACACACACGCAGTATAAGGGGTCTGCACGAGG
>NW_027468774.1:41283733-41288733 GCF_046254945.1 Alosa pseudoharengus
TATGTGCGGATCCATCTGTGGCTGTATGTTTCTTCGTAAAGGAAGCCCATGTTTTGTTGTAGGCGTGTGTGTGTGTGGGTGTGGGTGTGTGTGTGTGTGCGTGTGTGTGTGTGTGGGCCAAATGGTAACCTATTTAAATTCTAGCTTGAATTAAAATCCGCATGTCAATTTCAAATGGCCCTTTTCCTGCTGTGGTCTACACAAATAAGGCATCTGGTTGTAATACGACGTTTGTTACAAGCCTTATGCGCTCCTTACATCACCCGTACAAATGTAAGGTAGGCTACCGCGTTCTCTCCTTCTCTTTCTCTTCTTTGATAACACCCCACCCACTCCAGTGTGTCGATCACAAGGGATTCATCACATTTACATAAAAGGCTACGCAATATCATGGTACGTGAAGTTGGCAAGATGGCTATCTCATTTTCAGCATATGAATAGTTAGCCTACTACTCATCTGAAGAGTTGATTGATGCCGTACAGGCTATAGCTCACCTGAGATGCAGGTGGCCTCATCACTCGGCTGATGGTAAATGACAAGCCTTGACCTCAGCGTGGGAGTTGATTTCACATTTCTATGCAGCACTCTATCTGTCAGAAGTGGTCGGTCAAACCCATCACATCAAGAGAAGGGTATAGGGAAATACCATGCGTCAGTAATAATTACCATCTTCGTCTGGAGCAGCAACGCACCATTCATCTCCGGAAGGCATTGAAGAGTCAATGCTACACCAAACAAGTGGGTTTTGAATGGCAGCAACACACTATGATCAAAGTATTAATTTAATTTAATTTTAGTTAATTACTGTGACTGTCAGTATACCAGGCCACTAAAGTATATACCTTAAACATAGGCCTAATCAAACTGCTGGTTTTCTATTAATTCCTGCTAACATTTTCTATTGATATAGGCCTACATTGTGGATTTCCCATGGTAAGGTGTGAAGTAGGCTAAGGTGTACATTTTTCTGGTACAACTTTCTTCATCCTGCAGCTTTTCTTTTGCAGCGCACCACGGACCTGGAGAGTTATCGCAGCAGAGAGCGAGAAGGCAAAGGGTTAACGGCGATGGGCAGCCATCAGTTTAATCATAATCAGCCGGTTAAAGAGGAGTAATGGAACTCGAGGCCCGGGCGCGCTTGTGTTCCGCTGCAGATTAGCCGGCAATTTGCATAGCGCCTTCCTTCATCCTCGTCGCCGCGGAGACAGCTTGTCCTCCTCGGACACAGTCAAGCGTAGCCTCCGGGGCCGGTTTGACAAATGGATCCGCGCGCCGCTGTCTTTGGGCCTGGGACGGGGCAGCGCCTTGACAGTGATTGATAACCGACGTGGTAAATAGTGCAGAACTTTTTCTAATAGGAGTACAAGAGGTGTTTAAAACTCTCGGTAATGGAGAAATATGAAGCCGCAGGATGGAGAAAAGGTGCTTGCGGGTAAAGTGGAAGGGGGGTTGGGCAAAATTGCGGGAGGAAGGAAAGGAAGGAGGAAGCAAACAAGGAAGCGGTGACGCGCGGCCACAACCGAAATGAGATTGATTTCATTTAGAAGGCATATCGTTGCCAGCCCATCCATTCCATTTTACCTGGAAAGACACACATATACACCACATTAGATTACTTAGGCTACATCCCAGAAAAAATAATTCTGATAATGTTTAGACGTTCACATTTTTGCTGAAGAATGGTGACCATTCTCTTTGAAGAGGGTCCACCTCACCAAAGGCTATTTATTACAGATGTGTAGAGCTTTATAAAATGTAATTCTTCTCAGATCTCAAAATAAGCACAGGCTGAGAATGACGGGATTACGCAGATAACTCACAAAAACGGTCAGCAGTTGAGATCCAGTTAAGGTGGAGGTGAAGGGTGTGGTTTTAGGTACACTATATATAAAAACAAACATGTGATTGGATGGAGCTGTGTGAAATGGGAGGAGCTTTAAGAACCAATTAAACCCTAGCACATTATTTCGAACTCTGCCAATCCAAATTTATCACAGATGTTTTCAGATATGTGTTATGTCAATACACTACATGTCATTATTTTAGACAAGGAAGAAAGGAGCTGAAGTGAAGAGAAAGGGACTTCTTCAATTACGGAGTTGTAAATCTCCAAAGCAAGGTCTTCAGACACTTTACAGTGTATATATGATCATAATGTGGATCCTTAAACTAAGTATTTAGTTTAGTACATATTTGTCCTCTTCCTCCTCTATGTCCTCACTATCATCATCGTCATAATCACTGTCCAATGTACTCCATCCACTTGTCCATGGTCATCACAATCCATGTGTGGTTCACATCACAGTTTGCCATTACTGGTCTTGTCTTACTGTCAGACTCTTACCAAACAATAAATATGAACCCTTTTCTTTCTTTCAATCATATCCACGGTATTATGTGAGATTCTGAGGTGCTTACCCAGGGATTGGGGTTTCTTTTCTGGAAGCCTAGTTTGACTGGGTGACACAGATACACAGGTAGAGGGGGGTATAATCTGACTGGCATCCTGTCCCCCTCAACAGAGCACTTGAATAAGAACGGGAACGTGGAAAACAGTGACATGGACGATGCTTTATTAGAGAGTAAGGTGTGTGTGTGTGTGTCTGTTGGAGGGAGTGTGGTTTTGATTGATAGCTCCCATCACTTACTGTCCCTCCTCCACTGCACTTGATAACGAGCGGCTAGAGTGATGGGGGCTGGTGTGTGTGTGTGAGTGTGTGTGTGTGTGCGTTAGTGAGAGAGAGAGAGAGAGAGCATATATCTGTGTGTATTTTTGTGTGAGAAAGAGTGCATATATTTGTTTTTTTGTGTGTGTGTGTGTGTGTGTGCATGCAGCAACCAGTGTAGTCATGGCTGGGGGTCCCAAGTGTCATGAATCAAGCCCTCTCTGCTATGAAATTAAAATGGAGATGGAGAGAGAGAGAGAGAGAGAGAGAGAGAGAGAGAACTGGGAGGGTCAGGTCAGTCCTTTAGCTTGTATTTACAAAGCACATCACTCTCTCCTGTCCATTCCTCCTCTCTGTCTTTCTGGCTCCCTCGGTCTCCCTGCTGTCCCCGTCTCTACTCCATTTCTCCCTCCGTCCTTCTTGTCAAAGCCAAACACCTCCATGCTCCTTTAAAACGCCCAGGTGCCAAAAACCATATACCGCCATTTGTTTTGTTTTTTTTAACCTGTGATGAATGCTGACAAACACATGTTAACAGACAAAATATTGGAGCAGTGACTGAATGTTTGGGACTAGTACACGTTGGCAGACATATGATTTCAATTTTTGGTAACATACACACGGGGATAAGATCAATAGTGAACATATTTGTTTTTATAGTTTCGCCATCACTCACTCTCCTCTCTGCATTTGCATGTATGTGTGTAAGTGCCTGGAGAGCGCCCCCTGCTGGTCGAGGCTATGTCTGTAGGTACATTGCAGGCCTTATAAGGGTCTCTTGAATGTGCTCACCCTAGTACGTACTTCACAATAAAGACCACAGGGTGGCAACTCTATGACTGACTGACCAAGAGGGAAAAAAACAGGCAATGTCAGCACTGCAGAGAGGGGTTTGAATCAAGAAAACCAAAGAAAACGATGGTTATCATAGTTTAATCATGTCCCATTGAACCACTGACATGAACTGTGAAATGCCCTTATTTCAATAGAAAATGAATGAGGGGAAAATGAGAGCATGCAGGATAAAAATAATGAATTGTTGTGCTTTGATTAGAGCTCCTCGGGCTTAAATTCAAAGCCAATATGTAACATTTTCCATTTCTTCCAAATGACTATACAATCACCCCATGTAATTACAGAGGGTCCAATTTTGTGAAGACATCATTGTATCTCATCCCTGAAAATTGTTTTGTCAGTCGTTGTAACAACACTGCTCCAACCTTCAGTAACCATGACTATCGTTGATAATCTACATTGTGTGGAAACACACACACACACAAACACACACACACAATCATGCCTCTCCAAACTTCCCTTTAATCAACTGATTGCTGGCCTGTAAAGGAAAATGTTAGAAGCTGTGGCTCTCCAGGACTTGGATGACCCTGCTCTACTCTACGCGGCGCTACTCTCGCCCGCTGCCCCTGACTCTGCCAGGTAGCTGCATGGGGCAGCCTGGGCATCTGTGCCAGGGTGCCGGTCAGCCTAATCGCTTTAGTGCCCAGACTGGCACCCGCAAGGGCACCGGCTGCTGTCCCAGGCGAAAGTCTCTGTGTTTGCCAGGGCCAGGGGCCAACGGTGTTTTCACACGGGGAGCATGTGGACATCACTCTGCCACCTGGTGGACAGATTGGGTAGGCTTATAACAATAACGATGGCTCCTTTTTCAGAAAGTTATTTTTACTCTTACCATTATCTTACTTTTCAAGAATACAATTGGCATTTAAATACGACAACTGAAAATAAACAATACAAGAATGGGTATTGTATTTTTTTTTCACAGTTCAGTGTGTACGTGTCAGTTGATTTGTATTTGAAAGTGGAAGACAGGCTTAGTCTTTAAGAACCATGTCAAATCACACTTGAGCAGAACCAACATTTACCACCATAATGGGCTATGGGGTTATTGTATGTCTAAATCTGATACATATTTTCCAAGCTCTTCAAATTTGGCAAAACGGTAGGCTAGCAAAACGGAGCATTAAAAATGAGGATTAAAAGGCAACCTTTAGGTCAGGCTTTCTGTTCAGGAAAAGGTCAGAAGCTATACTAGTCTGGTTAATAAAGAAATATATGGAGAATCCCAGAGAGAAAGCAAACTACACATCCAGTCACTGTTGGCTAAGATCCTGGATTCATTTCATGTCTAATATTACACCTTCAAGTAATTTATAATAGTGCTGCCTCTGTTCCTTATTTGGTTAATTTAGAAATTGTACTGTAATTGTAGTAATTGTAGCATTTATGAACTATTACTTGTCATATTTGCAGAATTAAAAAAGGTTACTTCTTGTTACTCTCAGAAGATGAATTGTCTTATTTTAGAGGGGAGG